>NC_067163.1:1455229-1702729 GCF_903995435.1 Acomys russatus
ACAAGGAAGGCTCAAGGGAAGATGCTTGAGTTTCACTCAGAAGGGGAAATAGAATATGCTTCGAAAATGATTGAAGAGACAGAATAGGATAAGAGAGGGAAGACAGAGGGAAACAGGGGTGGGGAGCATATGTGGAGAGAGAGGGGCCAGAAGGAGAGAGTGCTGGTAGAGAGAAGAGAAACTATGGCCAGGGGTATTTCGGAGACATGCTTGAGACTTACAACAGGGTAGGCTCCAGGGAGGATATTGGGGTGGCTGTAGCTACAAACATTAGTACCTGATGTCATGAAGACTGAAGGGGCTACCCTCAAACTCCTCTAACTAAACTGGACTCCTAGTGGAAGGAGGTGGAATGGCAACCTATGACCCAAAATTGACCCTGCCTACAAGATGTGCAGGGATAAAGATCCAGTAGCAATGGAGGGGATGTTCAAACAATCCCTGGCCCAACTTGGGAATCATGCCATGGAAAAGAGCCAGCCCCTGACGGTATCAAGAGCATTCTGTGTTCTGTTTGCAGATGGAAGCCTAGCATAGCTATCTTCTGAGTGGTCCTGCCCAGCAAAGCTTTGAAACAGATGCTGAGACTCATAGCCAAAGTTTGGAATGAGAGTGGGACTTGGGGGAGAAAAGGGAGGGAGTTGGGATCAGGCTGTATAGTGATTAAATAAGTAAAAGGAAAAACAAACACACAAATATATACTCATATATAACTATGTTATTGACATGTGGCACAGCATTAATTTTTTTTCTAAGTATCAAACTTCTACTTGTGTTTCAACGTTGGAGGTTTTACATTCATACAGAACATTTCTGCCATAGCTTAAATTTGATGACCTCAAAGTCATGCACAGATCCTGACTCTCAGAAACTCCTAGAATATTCTCGTATTTGAAAACATAGTGTATGGAGGGATAACTGGCAATAGCTATTTTCTATAAAATAGGGGAGAGTGTGACATAGACAACATTGCATGGATGGAGGCAGAAATTAGAGTGCTACTTCTTAGGGGAGGCACACCCATTTGCCAATTAATAACAAGAAATAGAGGCACAAGACAATGTTTCTATTGTGGACCTTAGAAAAAGTCAAGTCAACTGACAACTTGATCTTCACTTCTAGTCTTTAGAATTCCTGAAAAATTAAATTTAGTTGTTCAATCACCAACATTGAACCACTTGTCTTGATAGCCTGGACAATTAGTACCATCTCCAAAAGGTATGAACATGCCCATGTGATTTTTTACACAGTAAGGTTATCTGCACACTACCAAACTCTCACAAACAGATCATAGGTTGAACCTAACTCTAATTTATGCATATACATTCTGTCTTTTATTAGTATTTTCTCAAAAATATATCTTAGGACTATTGTAGAGTGCACATACTTCCTAGTAAATTAAAGAAACAATATTTAGGCTTCATTGATAACTGTTTACTCAGTAAAAACAAACAATAAAAGTAGAATTATTACATCTTTTTGGAGAAGATTTATGGGATTCTACAAAATTTTGTTTATTGCTGAAGTAATATGAAACTCACATATGTTCAGCAATTAGATTTTTTCCATGCTTCTTACTCATGATAGATTTACATTTTTATATTGTTGACATGGTATATATTTCTTTATAAAGAAAAATATATAAACTTTAGGTTGTTAGATAAGTATGTTCTTTAAATCTCTGAGTCTCCATCCCCCTAGTTGGTAATCTTTTATATTTTGCAAAATATTAAATATTGTGAGGTCTTGTAATTTTCCTGTATTAAAAAGGTAATCAATCATCACAGAAATATAGTGTGCATCTTAATTCACAACCATGAGTGACATTTGCATCTAAGCATAAGGAAGTATTTGAAGAAGTTACAATTGCAATATCATAGTAATATTTATTGGAAAAAACACAATGAAAAATTATTGGTTAAAAATCACCAATTAAGAGAAATGTGTAGCTATTTAGATATACATGCATGTATGGATACTATACATGTAATGGCTTATAGTAAATCATTTCAAATGGCTCCATAGCTGCATTCTTTATGTATGGTTTCAGGTTCTAGATGCTTTGTTTCTCATCCATGTTACTGCAATATAATGGCTTTAATAAAAGTTTCTAAGGAGAATTCCCTCTTAAGGTGCAATAAGGGAGTGAACCGTAGATGGGCCATCAGCACATCCTACCCTCTTACAAACAGCAGAGATTACTTCTTAGTCTGTGTCCAAACATGTCCCTACTGTGACAAGGCTCTTGTTGAGACACAGAGGAGACCATGGACCCATGTTAGGTCAAAAGTCAATTTTAGAACATGAAAACTTTGACAAATATGTTTGAAAATAAAGTTATAGATGGTTGTACACTATCATGAGTGCAGAAAATTGAGCTTGTATTCTGTGGAAGAGCAAATGGTGCTCTTAACTGCTTAGTTATCTCTCCGCACATGACTAAAGCTTTTTATCTTTTCATGACTAACTTCTCTGTTACATGTGAATGAACTGTAGCAATGACACACTCTATGGATATTACTAATAATTTATACAATCAAATAACAACATATTTATTTCTATATATATATTTAATTCATTTATTCAAAAAGTGAAATTAAGTTTGGCCACCATGAAACTATTTTGAGTTTTGTTTGCATATCCTCAGAAAATATTTTTCTATAATTCTCTACATATTAAAAGAAAATCAAATAACGTGAATATTACTTAAAAGTAAAAGGAGAAACATATCTCATAATTTCAACTCAGAAATATTATTATAAACATATACCAGTGAATGTACACACACAGTGCTCCAAAGGATTCATGATGTATATCATAATAATTATCAGTCAAGTTAGAACAATGATAAATATTTTAAATTACAAAGCATTATATTAACTTGACTTAAGACACTGAAAGAATAAAGGAAGAATAATCAAATCAGTTTTCTCAAACGTGTTAATTTCTGATGTAAAGAAATGATTTCTTATAGACATTAAACATGACATTATATGCTTTTTAATTAATTAATTTATTTATTCAGTTTACATCTCTGTAACAGCCTCCTCCCACCTCTCTCTCCAGTTCCACCCTCCTACCCTTTCCTTGTTTACCACCTCTCTTTTTCCTCAAAAGAGGGGACCCCCGGAGCCCTGCCTGGCACATCAACTTGTATCAGGACTAAGTATCCTCTTTCACTGAGGCCGGATGAGGCTAGGGGAAAGTGATGCAAAAGCAGCCGACACAGTCCTTGTCAGAGGCAGTCTCTGTTTCACGTGCTAGGGGACCCCCACGAAGACCTAGCTGCTCATCAGTTACATATGTGTCAGGGGCAAAAGTCCAATCCATGCATATTCTTTGGTTGGTGATTCAGTCTCTAAGCCCCGTGGTCCCGGGTTAGTTGTCTTCGTGTGAAGTTCTTGTCCCCTCTGGATCCCTCCACAAGACTCCTCGTGCTTCGCCTCATCCTTGCCTATGCGTTTTGCATCAGTTTCAGTCGGCTGCTGAGTGAAGACTGTGGGAGGACAGTTATTCTAGGATTCTGTCTGCAAGCACAGCAAAGGATCATTAATCGTGTCAAGGGTTGGCTTTCTCCCGTGGGGTGGGTCTAAGGTTGGACCAGGCATTGGTTTGCCATTCCCTCGATCTCGGCCCCATCGTTCTCCCTGCACAGCTTGTAGGAAGGGTACATTTTGAATCTAAGGTTTTGTGGGTGGGTCGGTTCCACATCCCTCCACTGGAAGTCCTGCCTGGATATAGGAGGCAGCCACTTGAAGCTCCTTAACCCAGCTGCTAGGAACCTCAGTTTGACTCACGCTCAGATAACCTCCCCCACCTGGGTCTCCATCGGTTTCCCTTCTTTCTCCTATGCTTCTAACCTCCCACTCCGCTCTCCCCACACCTGATCCCCATCCTTGTCCCTCTTCCCACCCCATCTTCCACAATGTTTTCTCTCTTCATCCACTTCTGATGTCTACTTTTTCGCCTTCTGTGGGAGAGTCAATGATATTGTTACTTATCTTCTTTGAGTCTGTGTATCTTAGCCTAGTTATCCTGTACTGTGTGTCTAATGTCCACTTATAAGTGAGTACATACCGTGGCTGTCTTTCTCGGTTTCGATGACCTCACTCATAATATTTTCTGGTTCCATCCGTTTGTCTGAAATTTTCATGATTTCCTAATTTTTAACAGCTGAGTGAGCCGGGCGTGGTGGCGCACGCCTTTAATCCCGGCACTCTGAAGGCAGAGGCAGGCATATCGCTGTGAGTTCGAGGCCAGCCTGGTCTACAAAGTGAGTCCAGGATGGCCAAGGCTACACAGAGAAACCCTGTCTCGAAAAACCAAAACAAACAAACAAACAAAAAAAACAGCTGAGTGGTATCCCAATGTGTAAATGTATCACTATTTCTTTATCCATTCTTCAGTTGAGAGACAGCTGGGTCGTTCCCAATTTCTGGCTACTATAAATAAAGCTTTTTAAATTTAAAAACCAATCTGTGAGGCAGGTTCTTGATATAAAAAATTAGATACTCTATAGCCCAAGATGGACTCAAACTCATGGGATTCCTACTGCCTCAGTCTCAAGAATGCTGGGATTATAAGCAAGTTCCACCCACCCAGCCTTTAACTCTTACTTATGATCTTTTTTCAAACGTTACCTACTTTGCTGTAGAGACGGGCAATAATTTGCACCTTCATACTTCTGAACATCCCATTTTTGTCACGTATGTGAGGTTTTGCATTTTCAGGATCTGTGACATTTATGCAATTGTACAGCAGTAGTCGTGACCTTTATTTTGCAGTTTTTATTTATAAATTGAGTCAATATTTAACAGACTTAATGTTAGCAGGATTCCTCAGTTATTAAAATGATGTTTTTTCATTAATTTTTGGCCAATTTTAATTGAAAAGGAAGCCTTTTATTGTTGTCAAGTTTATTCAAATCTGACAAAATTCAGCTCCGCCTCTGTGAAAACAACCCTGAGACAACATAAAATTCTTGCTGAAAAACTTAGTAGATAAAACCCCATTGAACCAATCAGTATCCATGCTTGTCTGATTTTATGTACTCTTCTCCGTGATTCCAGTGCCTAAATAGTGATGAGAAAATGCACAAAAGTCCACATCTTAGTTTAAAATTCATATCTAACTTGTGTAACTGTATGTGTGATGTGATTTGAGTCTGTAGTCTTAACAGAGTTTATAAACATTAGATGGGAAAGATGGTGGTAAGCTATGCGGGAGGTGGGTGAGAGGACACATGGAGGATGAGAATCCTGAAGCAAAAGACATTTTCAGAAGCAAAAAGCAGGCTTGTATAGTTAAGATGTAAGCAGTTTGTGGCAGCCCATAGACGCTTCGTAGTCACATCCGAACAGCACAGGGGCTGTTATAGACACCCTGACAAAGTCCAGGACGTGGATTTATGCCATCTGTCTGGATCTGTGAGTTGAAGTGATGGCCCAAATTCAAAATATGCCTGAGTAGGGTGAGATGATCTTTTTCATGGGGCTTTTCTAAACTGTGGGGCTGAAACATGACATTTTAATGTCATTTAATTACATTTAATTATTTTTCATTAATGCAAAGGTGATTTATACCCTGGACGGTTATACAGAAATGTCTTAATCAAATAACATAAAAGAGTACACAAAAACATATACAAGATTTGGTGTTAAACTTCAGATTAAACTACTGTTTTATATTACATTTTCTTTTCATTTCATGAAATCTTTATATAGCTTCCGGGCTGATTTGATGTCCCCATGGTTATTCTTATCTGTTGCTGAGTTGTTTACATTGCTTTTCCTTTTTTCAGCAGCATTTCCTGTCAAATTCTCCCATCCCTATATAAATAGATTCAAAAATGTGCTCTTGACAGCAACATCATTAAATCACTTGGGAACTTGTTCAAATACAGATAATTTGTCAGCCTGCCTAAGACCTCGCAAGTTTGACGTACTGATAACAGGAGCAATCTGTGGTGTTTTAAATCTTTGTTGCTGAATTTTATTTTTGCTCTTTTAATGTGTAATGGTAGTAGTAAAACCATTTTGTCCAACTATTAGCCAATACCTTACATTTGCTCTTCTACAGTTGATTTTTTTTTCTTTAAATTTCCAAGTTGTCTTACAAAATACTAGATTCCATTATGACATTCGGAACAGACTGAAGACCCACATTCTAAAATCTACTTCAGAGTTAGGAAGACAACTACAGCATTCACTTTGATATTCTACACAGTGAATATGGAAAATGCTAGAGAACCAAGGACTAAGACCCCACTCAGAACCAATGGACTAACACCCACTCAGAAGCAAGGTGACTTTGTAGGCTATAGATGTACACCAGTGCCGGTTACCTCTGCAATGCATGGTTCTCATGTTTCCTAAATCATTGAATCTAACTCTTTATCAAGTTCTAATTTGTTTCACCTGATATTGCTGTTTCATTACAGTACTAGGTTTAGTCATTTTGATTAGTTGCCAGCACTTGCTATTTGTTCTGGTTTTAAACAGGTTTCAGTTGCAAATGGCTCCTAAGCTATCTGAAAACACACAGTGACCTTCTCCCATCTGAATTATATGTTTTCTATCCCATTTGGGAAACAATAGCAGGGAATCTAAGAAGCAGGTTTTTCTCTCATAGAGTTTTGATAAGCCTCTACAAAACCCGTAGAAAAAGCTAGCCCACCCTTGTGAGCACAACGTCCTAGTTTTACCCCAAAGTTTCCATTTTTGTAGCTATTGTAAACTCATTAGGTTTTTCTGTCTCATCTCTTTTTGTCAGGAACCTCATCTGCTAGTCTCCAATTAGAAGCTTACTTTTCAACATCAGGCTCAAATACGTTTAATATACTTTAGTATTAGATAGTGTCATATAAATTAAAATTATGGCTTAAAACATCATGTGTTTCATTTCATGTATGTGCATTTTTCTGCTGTCAACTCAACTATCAAAGTGTTTCCCAAATAACTGGAAGAGTGTCTGCTAACTCCTCTATACACAACCCTAGTGTAGGAATGGAATATGAGCTCTAGAGAGCACCACTGTCCTCCTTCGTTGGATTCCCTTTGGTAGAAGTTGCATTCTAAGCAAGCTACCCTTGGGTGGCTGAGTATTGTATTGTTGTATATGAGCAGGCACTGTTAGGAGAAATAAAGCTTCATTGGATTTGATCGCTGCTGAAATTCTTGCTGTTCTGTTTAGTAGGTATAAAGTGTAAGAATCTCGGATTCCATCCGGCCTTCGATACTTTCTAACATCTAGCTGCCACCTTCATGTCATCAGAATGCAAACATGCCTCTTAGCAAACTGCTTTCATCAGCTTTCAGGGAAGACAAAAGGTCTGAGATATTCTAGTCATAGGAAAGTCAGATTTGCATTCACACTGTCTCTTCATGCTCCCCCCCCCCCCAAAAAAATGACCAGTCCAGAAAAGAGTGGTCATTGATGACCCAGAAAGAGAAAAGATAGAGTATGACCCAATCTTCATTGGGTATAGAACCTGTCACCCAGGTGAAGGTGGGGACTACAAAGGAGCAACTTTACTGTCTTCATGGGAACAAAAACTAAATAGTCATCTCAGCATAAAGTTTGGAGACTCGCACTATTAGCAGTAACTAGAACCATCTAAGGGTGGGAAAGAAGAGACAGAAGAGTCATCTATGATATTAGCAGAGCAAAGGATGGTACGTCAATGGTACAATTGTTCCATGCCTCAAAGTCCTCATCATCCTCTGCAGGGTCCCTGATAGACTCCCAATGCTGATTTTCCATACCTCCCAGTATGGCACCTCATACCCTTCCTGCTGCTGGTAAGTGCTCTGTAGATCTTAATAAATGCTATAAATTCATCTTTATTCAACTCTGTATTCTTCTTTCTTTCTAGATCTCCATTAGCATGTTGCCTAACCCTTTCAAGTCTTTATCCACTGCTCCATCACACCAAACTCTCCCAAGCCACTCACAGTAACTTTATATTTTCATTCAGTGTTGTCCCATCCATTCTGTAATTGCAATTGCCCACTTTCAAAGTAAACTGCAATGTCCTTGTTTGTTTATCTATTATTGTTCTTTTTGTTTGCAAAGATTTTTTAATTTCATTTAAAAAATTATTTATTTACTATAATTTTTATTCTTACATCCCAATTGTTATCCCCTTGAGTGTATCTTCCCCTTTCCACCATACCTCCCTTTACCAATCTATTCCCTTCCCCTAGATCTCTGATGGGGGGGGCGCCCTCATCTCCCACCTTCTGACCTCAGCCTATCAGGTCTTATCTGGATAGCCTACTTCCCCTTCCTCTCTGTACCAATATGATCTCCCTGCCAAGGGCAGGTGATCAAATTGGGAGCATCAGAGCTCATGTCAGAGGCAGTCCCTGCTCCTCTGAGAAGTGTGGAGAGTGAGTTGTCCATTGGCTGTATCCGAACAGGGAGTCTAGTTTCTCCATATGCGTTGTCCTTGGTTAGTGCAGCAGTTTGTGCAGGTCCCCCTGGGCCTAGATCCGCTGGGCTTGATGGTCTTCTTGTGGGGCTCCTGAACCCTCTGGTTCCTTCCACCACCCCCACAATTCTATACCACTCTAAGCACTCCTCCCAGAGTCCAGCTCTGAGTCCTGGAATCTGTCCAAATCCCCCTCTGGGTGGAGTCTCTCAGAGGACATCTATGTTGGGCTAATATCTATTTATAAGTAAGTATGTACCATGCATGTCTTTCTGTGCATGGGTTACCTCACTAAGGATGGGCTTTTCTAGTTCCACCCATTAACATGAAAATTTGAAGGTTTCCTTGGTTTCAATAGCTGAGTAGTATTCTTTTGTGTAAATGTACCACAGGTTTTTTTTATCCATTCTTCAATTGAGGGACATGTAGGTGTGGGAAGCCATGCCAAATTCTGCCAAGTCAGAAATCCCACGCTTAGGCTGCCTGCTGTGACTTCGAGTTCCTGACCTTTGCCTCACAAGGTCTTGTGCTCTAGGCTATCCTTGAACTATATAGTATCATATATTTGATACATATCATATATATGTATATACCAGCCATACTTACTGTAATCCCAAGAAACCTCTGACTCTGCTTTTTAGTGCTGTATTATAAACACTTCTTTTTCACAAACATTTTTAAAATATATATATGAGCCAGAGATCTGAACTCAAGTCCAAGTCTCAACAACTACTTTCTTGATGAGGCCCATTCTGCCATCCTTTCCTTGTCTTATTTTAGTGATCAGAAAGCATCTCCTACATTCTGCATGCACAATGGCACTGATATTATTGTGTAGATATATAAGCCATATTTCCATAACATGTGCACAATTGGGTCTTTGAGGTGTTGATAAATATAATGTGAACTAGAACAATTTGCTTACTGTGAAGATGTGAGAGCGCTGATCTTTCTGTTCTATGTTTCGTCCTGAATATATAAACCTATTATGATTAAGAGTTGAACCCGTCTCTAGGCTGTTATGGAGCTCTGTCTACACTCACTGTACAGAACCCCAAGAGCACCATCAAATCATGTGCTATTCTTTTTTGTATCTTCAATGGCCCCATTGTTTTTGACATATAATACACATTGGTTCATCACCTTTGAAGTAGCACAAATGTACCAGACAGTAAGCCAAATGTATTCATTCACACAGCGGAAGGCAGGAGATATATACCAGCAAAGATGAAGGCAGTGTTCTTTTACTTATGGTAACAGTGTAACTATTAAAAACTATAACTCAATGCACTTTTCATTTAAGGACGTGAGTGACCAGGGTGAGATCTTCATTAATCAGGATTCTTGAAAATTTGCCAAGTCTCTTATTTTGTGCGGCATGAAAAGTTGGCTTTGCTTTACAGTCAGAAGGAAGTATAAAATTAGGGAGGGATGGTTAAGTTAATAAAGGCAAATGCCATGCGATATATTTTAGAAGAAACACTTGAATTTACAAACCACAGTGGCTCCCTTCATCACTTTCACCCTAGGACCATGTGACTTTGCTAGGTATGCCATTTACAAATTGTGTGTGTGTGTGTGTGTGTGTGTGTGTGTGTGTGTGTGTGTGTGCGTGTATGTGTGTGTGTGTGTGTGTGCATGTGCATATACACACATAAATACATTTACTGGAAGGAAACTCTGCTATAGAATGGTTTAAGTAGAAACTTATTCCTGTATTCTCTCATAGACATTAAAATGCGATCTGAGACTCTGGGCATTCAATCAAAATAATTAAAATCTGCCCACTGTGTTCAAATATTGTGTTTTCCACAACTAGTCCTAATAAAACTGGAGTCTTAATATTTGATTAACGTTCTTCATTTATGCTGAACTTTCTGCATTGTATTTAATGACATAGGCA
The DNA here is from genome assembly GCF_903995435.1 of Acomys russatus. Classification (NCBI taxonomy): domain Eukaryota; kingdom Metazoa; phylum Chordata; class Mammalia; order Rodentia; family Muridae; genus Acomys; species Acomys russatus. The sequence continues at coordinate 1,465,564 of NC_067163.1, forward strand.
GACTATTTTAAAATGCTACCCTTATGGTAATGGGCTCTATCATTGTTCAAGTCCACTTGATGTTTAACAGGTCAGTCAGTAGCTGTTAGCTTCCGGGAGTGAACCAGTGGTGTTCAAGAGCAGGTGTGTTTCCTATGGCAAGAAAGCCAGCAGTGGCTTCAGGTGGCAGACAAGTGATGAAAAACATCCACATGCTAAGAGCTGAGCAAATCTATTCATTAACTGGAATTTTAAAAATTATGTAACATTATGTATTATTTCAATGGAATGATTTTAAAATATAAAATAAATTGATCAATTCATGTTTATACTGATTTATTAATTCCACTCTTAAATATTATCATTAATTTTTAAAGTTATAGGCATCCATATAACCCAAGAAACATTCTTGGAGTATTCTGAACTTATGGATAATTTGGAAATAATGTTGAAGTTACAGACTCTGGGTGCATATTGTCTCTGATTGTTCTGTAATTTTGGAATATATACAGATATATTCTAATCTGAGAAGGGGTCTAACATTCTTTGGATGCAATAATAGTTACATGTCATTTTAAGCTCAAAAATACACAGAATTCTACTTCCTTCTGTATATTTGCATGTAAGTCATGTGTGAGTTAAAAAAACATGAAACCATCCCTCAGTTTATGGCCAAATTATGATCATTGTCTGTCTCTGAGCTTCCCTGAATCTTTCTACTTAAGCTTCACTGGATGTTTAACTTTGTATCTCTCATACACATGTTGACTAAAATATTGTATGATTATTAAGGTCCATCCTCAAAGTTATATACAGAAAAAACTTGTTGAGGGAGGGAGGTTTGCAGCAGGCAGCTTTTGTAAGGAGCTTGAGGAACACAGCTTTCATGTGCCTTCATGAGGCTGTGGTAGCCTTTTGGGTGCTGCTGCTGACCTTAAGTCATCTTCTGCAAGTAATTCCAGTAAATGCTCTTGTTTATTAATTTAGCAGTGCAGTTATTTATTTCAACAGTTCTTGGGAGAATGCCTAGGGTGAATAGATATTTTCTTACATCTCTTCAGAAAATACCATGGAGCACACATGTTCTCTCACGATGAGTTTGTACTATTTATCTGGTTACTTCATATGGCAGCATGCAACTTATTACTCTTATGAAGCCGAGTATTCTATGAGCTTTCATATTTCCTCTCATGTACTCACTTCTCTACCTTCTGATGTCTGAGCTGCAGGACCATGCACACTTTTCTGTTGCCAATTAATCTTATGTTAGGTTTTCATACAAGAAGACACTTACAGGGTCCCAGTGCCATTTCAAGAGAAAATAGTGTGGATTTTATGCTATCTATCATCTGCCATGCAGAAGACCTGAGATAGATTAAAAGAATCTTGGACGTTCTACTCTTAGCCGTGTTCATTCCTTGCTCTGCACCAGCTGTTTGTGTGTGTTCCTGGTATAAGTAGTCTCTTGTTGCAGGTCTTGAATCTCAGCTTTGAGAACTTCAGCCCATCTGGGCTTTTCAAATGCTCGATGTGTCTTTGTTTGTTTCTTCTTCTTTTCTTCTTTCCCTTTTTAAAACTATAATTCTTTCAGTTACATGCCCATTGTTATCCCCTCACTTTTGTCTTTCCTTTCGCACTCTCCCTTCTCCTTTGCCCCATTCTCCTCCCCTAGACCTCTGACAGAAGGGGACCTCCTCCCCCACCATATGATCACAGCCTATCAGGTCTCATCCAGACAGTCGGCTTCCCCTTCTTCTATGTGCCACCAGGCCTCCCCACCAAGTGGAAGTGATCAAATTGAGGGCACCAGAGTTCATGTCAGAGGCAGTCCCCACTTTCCCCACAACCATGGAGAATGAGCTATCCATTGGCTAGCTCTGAAGGAGGAGTCTAGATTTACTGCATGAATTGTAGTTTGTTGGGACAACAGTTTGTGTAGGTTCCCCTTGGTCCAGATCCACCTGCCTTGATGGTCTCCTCATGGGGCTCCGAAATTTCTTTCTTACAGCACCTAATTTGTTCCATCAAGAGCATTGTACTTTTATGTGCTCCGATATTATTATTTAACTGTTCTCTATTAATATTTTTTTGTTAAGAATGATGTGGGTGTCATTACTACTTACTTACAATTTGTATTGGAAGGCAAATGAAAATCAGACATATATTAATCACTGGTTAAAAGTCTGATGGGATGAAAAAGATGAAATTTCAAGGCACAGGAATGGAGCTAGATATTGTTAATTTACCCACCTTGTTTTCTCAACTGGATTGTCTACTAGTGGAAAGGAGGAGAAAATACAGGCATTGTCCAGAAGAAAAATTTCAAATTAGTAGTTTGGAAATCAAGTTTGGAATTCAAAGCCCCATTGGACAGCTTATATCCTCCCAGAGAGTGAATGAAAAATTAGAATTCTGAATTAGATCCATCTGGACTGTCCTGCAAAATGCTGATGACCATACCCATGTGTGAAAAGTGCTATATAATAGACAGGGATCTATTAAAAATGGAACAAAACTTTATATAAGTTTACAATAAAACAGGCCAAATGACCCTTACATATGCCACACTATAAAATTTCTATCTAGAAGACCCTGAAAATAGTTCTTAGTAATTTATTCCCTGTTTTATTGTGTTAAATGATTACTTATAGAATAATTCAAAAAATCATACACCAAGATCCTAAAGGGTCATTTTGTTTCCATGTAACTTAACTGCATTCTAGGCAGAGTGTAGATGATTGCTAGGACAGTTTGGATTCTAGGAAACAATGATATGTAGTGGCAAAAATGAAGCTGAAGATGTCGGCTTCCAGTCAAAGAAGGTGAGATACACAAAGAGAAAAATAGAAAACAGAATGAGAAACCACCAACTGACGTGATCTAGAATTAGCTACAATGATAGATTGAACAGTCTTGAAATTAATAGCTAGTTGCGTATTCTAGGAAGAAAAATTGATCAATTTGCATAGATTAGTGATGAAAACTGTACAAAATTAATGTCCTAGAAATACAATTTATTAAATTTGCTTAAAGGGATGGAGAGAAACCACAATGTTTAATATCTTGTACTATCCTTCTGAGTAACCTGGTTCAGTTCCTAGCACCCACATCATGTTGTTCAAAATGTCATATAACAGCAGACCCAGGGAAATCAGATACCTTCTTTGGACCTCTGTGGACATGTGCACACATGTGGCACACGTCACTCTACAGGTACACAAACAAGCACACTAACGCATACATACCACACAAACATATCTTTTACTTTAAAAAATTCTGTATGGTAAAATTAATGTCAGATAGACTCAATATATGTCACACGAGTGTAGTTACTAAATGGAGTGTAAAAAAAGTTCTGCTCCAAAACTTGTGGCATTTTTCTGCATAGGAAAATAGCTGCACACACATTTATTTGAGCCCATTTTTCAGGAGTTTAGTTACCTGTAAGCAGCATGACTACTCTAAACAATGGAAGAAGAAGGAAGAAGAAGAAGAAGAAGAAGAAGAAGAAGAAGAAGAAGAAGAAGAAGAAGAAGAAGAAGAAGAAGAAGAAGAAGAAGAAGGAAAGAAAGAAAAGAAAGACTTGTCTCTTCACAGAGGCATCTGTGCACTTTGCACTGACTTTCTCTTGGCTGTCAGACAGGACGGACTCAGTCTCTACATGGCAACCAGAGGTAAGTGGACCCTGTGAACAGCTCTTAAATGATTAGGGATGCCACAGTTATTACCAACCCACATTGCTTCAGCTCCTCGAGTTTGGAGCACTAGGAATCAATTATATTATGGAGAGGGAAATCTCTATCATATTTAAACATACGGTCTTTCATGTTCCATACAGCCATGTCTAATCCTAAGTGATATATTATTTAATATAGATAGCATATGATGACTGATTTTAAAGTCACTATAATGTAATGTTATATTTATGAAGACTTAGATATTGCACAAAATAGAAAAAAGTCACATTTCATAATCATGGTCTTATTTCTGATTTTTATCTTTTAATTAATAAGTTTCTAATTGTTTATCCAGGATCCAAGAGTGATGAATATTTTAAAAATATCATTGCTATTGTTATTAATTTACTTTTTTTTGCTTATTCTTCTCAATGTTAAAAGATGGGAAATACAATCCTGTTATTACTGAGGCATACTGAAGCCTTCTGAGAGCTCAGGCTTGAGAACATGGTGAGGAAGCATGCAATGATTCCCAGCTGGAATGATCGTACAGACACAAAGTGAGGACTGGACAATGCTAAAACGGCATGTCTAGAGGTGTGCAGCCTCCACTAGCACTGGCAGTCTCCACAGGCATTGGCCAACCCCAGTTAGAGTCATGTAGCCACAGGTAGATTCCTTCTAGAAGCTGTTCAAAGAGCTTTCAAGCTTCCCTTAGGCTTGCCACAATTTTGTATGGATGGTTGACCCCTGCATGCAGGCTGTTTCTGCAGAATAAACACTCTTTGTTTCCACATCTTATTTGAGTCTGGGGTCTTTCTTCAGCGATTTCTAAACTCTTACACTGAAAGACTTTGAATACAATGTAAACCATACCTAGCTTTTTAGAAATAATTACCCCAGTTATTTTCTTGTAATTTTTGTTTTAGTGTATTCCTAGTGTTGAGAAACAAGCCCAGAGCTGCACTAATGGAAGATTAACTCTGAGTGAGCCTTTATCTTTTGAAAAATAATTACAATTTAAAAACAGTATCTCTCAATTTTTTCCAGGCTGCCTTTGAACTTCCAATCATTTGTCTTGCTCAGCCTCCTGAACACTCACACTATAGGCTTATTTGAAAATAGTTTTTTTCCCTTCTATTTAAACCAACCAAGTTTATGCTAAGCATTGCCTATCATGTAAAAATCCTTATTATATATAATCACATATGTAAACAGTAAATAAATATATATAATGCTAACTTTACAGAAATTATATAGATTTCCTGTAATATTCTTGAATTCGGCTGAGATCCATACTTGCCAGATGACTCATGTTTCAGTGGAGCAAGCATCTGCTCAAATTATCAGGAGAACATTAAATAAAAGTGAGTATATATGCATCTATAGGACACTAGACAGGGCAGCTGTTTTATATTCTCAGTCCTTTTGGCAATATCTGGCTTTCCATCCTCCATCTACTTTGAGGCTAAGAAGTGTGGGAAATGAATGGAGAATGACAGGCTGGGCAGGAGGCAAGGAGGTTTATCTGGAAGAGCTGTGTTTCTTGAGACAGACTGACTGCTACCCCAGCAGGTGGGCATACCTTGAACCCACATGCATATCTAGAAAGACAAAACAGCCCATGGATCTTGTTCCAACAACCGTTTAGAATGGAAGCAGACTAGAATGTGGTTCTGAGCATAGAAAACTCCTCCTGTCCACATCATTTTGTGGTAAGTCATCTGTAACAAACATTCAGTCCTGCAGGGCTGGAGGAGAAACCTTTTACACTGTCCTTTCATACATGGAAAGCAGAATAATTAAGTAAACTCTTAAAAATTATAATTGTATCAGCATCATTTGCTAAAGCATCCTTCAAAAGAGTCCAAACCCAAAATGCACAAGACTCAAAGTGAACTCTTCTTATTTTAAGCATTAACTGGTACCATATACTGAGACATGCTTTGAACCCTACTGGGAATACCTGCATGCAAGGCAGTCCTCTTTAAGGGACTCTGTTCAGGTGGGCTGAAGTTCACAGTCTCTCCACTCTGTGCTAATGACTAACGGGAGCCACGCCCATAAACATACACTTCCAGTTAGGAGCACCAAGATTTCATTCTCTGATATAAAATTTAAAGTGCAAAGACACAGCTTGGTATCACTTACTGCAGAGTTTAATGAAACACAGAATTTTCAAAGCAAAATGTGCAAATTCCTATTGCTATATTTCATCCACCACTTTCTACCTTTACAAAGTTTTTATTGAAACTCCATGAGTGAATACAGTATTTCTGTTTCAAAAATATTCCAAAATTAAATGCAATTTCTGTTGCATATAATCCATAAAACTTTACTAAAATATAAATTAATATAGCATTTTTTATTATTCTGAGCCACTTGGATAAAAATTGTTTTGAATATTTATGTTTTTAGAAACATTATTATATGTCTAATCCGTATCACCACCAATATATTTTCTCGATAAACTTTTTGTCTAAATTCTACTTCTTTTGAACTCAAGATAATCCCTTCATAAAGACGATGAATAGAAAAGAATTAAGAATCGATGAAATATAGGTCATGAGAAGTTGGTAACTAAGGGGTTGGATGACTTGGCTTTGGAGAAGTCATTTAATATCAGAGATCCCAGAAAAGATATAATATTCAGTTTTGATGTTTCACATGATCAGATTTATGTTTCCCAGTAAGCAGTGTTTGGGAGGACCTGAGGAAAATAGAGGGTTTAAATTGGCGCTCTATTGAGATGCGGATAAATGGTTGCTGTGGTGATTTGGATGAGATACCTCCCATAAGTCTCTTGTATTTGAATACTTGGTCCCCAGTTGAGGCTGTTTGGGGAAGATTAGGAGGTATGGCCTTCATGGAAGGAGTATATCGTGGGGGCAAACAGAGTTTTAAACCACTGTTGCCCTTTTTTTTTTTTTTTTTTTTTTTCATGTGCTCTCTCAATTTTGTGTTTGTGGTTCAAGATGTGAACCATCTGCTGCTGTTCTAGTTGTGACTACCAGCTTCTTCTGCTCTGCCATTAGGGTCTCTAACTCTCTGGAATCCTAGGCCCAAAATAAACACTTTCTAATTTGTCATGGTCATGGTGTTTTATCACAGGAAAAGAAAACTAATTAAGACAGTTGCTTGACTTGTGCAAGAGAATAACAGGGACTGAAGAAGTTACTGGATTTGAAAAGGTGTTCAGGCTCAATTTCGAGGCGATGATTAAGAGTCAGTCACAGTTCTGGTAAGCACAGGGCATAGAGTAGCCACACTGGCTTCTGACTGACTGATGTACAAAAGATCTAACTAGAAGTGAGGCGACCAGGCTTTGGTTGTGTAGATGGCACAATCAATTCGAGACATTTTCAGCTTTATGCTCCTTACAGATTAATAACTAAAGGTGCTCATTAGGCGGCCAGAAGTTTAAGACTAAGAAAAATTTGAGGGAATGTGTGTACTTGTTCCAAATTCACCACCAACCCCTCCAGTAGTTCCTCTTAGCTGCTGAGCCGACTGCTATCAAAGTGCTCTTGAATTAATTAGAGACCCAGAGATGAGAGCTTCAGGACATTTGGCAGTTCCACGACATGGTACTTTTCATGTTATTTGTCACTGTTTCCAAACTAGTGCTATTTCAAGGAACATTGCCACAGCACCCACGTTCACAGTTGAACTAAGTAGCTCTGGGGCTGGGACTGAATTTTTCTCAGGTATCCCTTCATTAGCTGTGCCAGGAACTCTCTTCTAAAGCAAGTCTTTCTTCTAAGCCACCATGGGCTCTGGCCTCTCCTAAGCCGCGGGACTCTACTACCAGATGTCAGCCTTGCTGATCTTCTCTAGTCTATGAGACATCTGTCCCTGCCGCACTCTCCTGCAGCTTCCGTTCACGTTTCATCTGCCTTGTCTGTTTCTTTTAGAATAACTTCCTAAAATGTAGTTGGTGCAGAGTCTGATAGAGAGAATAAAAAGAAAAACTGTATTAATAAAATGAAAACTATTTTAAAAGATGCTAGTTTATCCAATAATTTACACAGAAGTAACAGTTTGGAGTTTGTGAGTAGATGTAATCGTCTGTGTATGATGCAGCAATGAGAAGATGTGGCCTCAAACAGAAAACAGAAAAATATAACAAGAGTCAAACATCAATTGCATGGCTGTGTTCCTCTGCTAGGTTACCATAGCAAATGCTACATACGATGATGTCATAGTTTAGGGGTGAGGAATTGTATCACTGTTGTTTTTGTAAATGGACATGTTGTTACCTTTCTTTCAAATATTTGCTTAAGAACACATGGTAAAGGATGGGTGCAGCTAATACCTGGTCACCTTATTTTAATCTTTGGATTCCATGTAAAGCTGGAAAGAAAGAAATGACTCCACAAGTTTTTATCTCTTCCACACATATGTCATGGCATATATACCCTCCACCCCAGGCACACACAGTTACCCATAAACTCATAGGAACACACAATAACAATACTTATTAACAAATATGATTTTTTAATTAATTGTTTTTTCATTTTACATCTGAATCGTAGCTGGGTCCCTCCTCTCCTCCCTCTCCCCTTCTCCTCCTTCCCTAGTCCCCAGTAAAACAGAGTCCCCACCCACCCACTGGTGTCACACCCTCTTCTCCTGTGGCCTGGCAAGGAAGTCCTGCCAAGGGGAAGTGATCAAAAAGCAGGCAACAGAGTCCATGTCAGGACAGTCCCTGCTCCTGTTAGTAGAGAACCTACTGGAAGCCTGGGTTGCCCGTTGGCTACATCTGTGCAGTGAGCCTAGGTCTAGTCCATGCATGATCCTTGGTTGGTGCTTCATTCTCCACAGCCCTCTGGGCCCTGGTTAATTGGCTCACTTTGTCTTCTTGTGGAGCTCCTGTCACCTTCAGGTCCTTCAAAACCCTCCGCCCATACTCCACTCCCACTTTCTCACAAGACTCCCTATGCTTGGTCCAACATTTGTCTGTGAGTCTCAGCATATGTTTTGAAGCACAGCTGTGTGGAGCCTCTCAGAAGACAGTTATGTCAGGCTCCCACATGCAAGCATAGCAGAGTATCCTCAGTGGTGTCAGGGGTTGGGTCTCTTCCATGGGGTGGGTCTTGAGTTTGGCTTGGCATTGCTTGGACATCCCTTCAATCTCTGCTCTATTATCTTTATCCCTGGCCACCTTGTAGGTGGGGTAAATTTAGGGTCAAAGCTTTTGTGAGTGGGTTGGTGTTCCTCTCCCTCCACTAGGAGTCTTGTAAGGAACAAGTAAGTTTTAAGGCTATACTCCTGGTCTTGTATCTCTCTCTCCCTGAAGCACAGTAGCTCTTTAGCAGAGGGTAACAGATGTTACACCTTAGAATTTTTTCTTCCCATCAGTTCTATATAATGGTCAGTTAAAATTGTTCCATAATTTCTTAAAATTTAGGAACTTAGAGTTAGGCATTGTGGAGCATGCCTGTCATCTTAGCACACTGCAGGATGAGTCTGAAGAACTGAAGCAAGATCAAGGCCAAGCAAGTCCATGTAGTGAATACCCAGGCAGCCACAACTGTGCAGCAAGGTGCTGTCTCCAAAATAAATGGGCGTTGGGTAGACGTAGCTTATTTTTTAAAGACCTTTTAGTGTACATGTCTAGAGCATAAAGGAAAATAGAAAGAGAAAAGATACTTTGGTGAAGTGGCTAGAGCTATGATGCCATAAACAGTGACAAATACCAGATTTTTGGTTAATGAGATTGAAAGGAAGGTGCTAGTGAGAGCACTAATTTTACTAAAAATAATTTTCACAATGGCTTTTTAATATACACAGTCAAAACCTTGCACTACCTCCTCGGATACAATATATTAATGACACAGGGGATCAATAGGGCATGAAACAGAGGAGGGAGAGGAGGAAATTCTTGTTCATATGAGGAATGAGCAGCAGCAGCAAACTGAAGGAAGACAGTAACTGAGGTGTCATGTTTGCTTCTATACTACCTTCCATTCCCTACATTATGAAATCATCTCCACCAAGCAAGCATTCGGACCCCAGGTCTGGTGGGAATTCTGGTCTACATCAGTATGACCTTTGCGGTTAGTAAGACTAAGGGCAACTCCACACTTCTTCCCACTCTGCCCATGCTAAACACAACATCACCAAATGGGCTGAACGGGAGGATGTGGAATTCCAATTCCTACACCAACTCTCCCGCAAATAAAAATCTGTTTTTTATTAGTAATTTACGGCTAATGTACTTTGCAGAAGGTCCCCACGTTCTGAGGTTATTCACACCTGGAAAGAAATTCTGAACTATCCAAAGAGAGGCATAACTTTATCCAGTCATAAAACTCTCAGACTTCAAGACCTCCAAATTTAACCCATAATAATGTTTTAAAAGTCTCTTTCTTTCTCCCATTCCTCTCTCTTGCTCTCTCTTGCTCTATTATTCCCTCCATCCCACTTTCTTCTTCTTTCTGTATGTATTCTTTTTCCTCCTTCCCACCCTTCTTCTCTCTCTTTCTCTCTGTCTCTCCCTGTATGTCTCTCTGTCTCTGTCTTAATCTCTCTCTCTCTCTCTCTTCCTTTCTTCATTTTAAATTGACCAAGAATGAGTTGTATAGACCTGTGGTGTACATAATGTTTCCTAATCTCTATTTGTTTATTTGTTTTATTTTCATATATTGTAGAATGTTTCAATCAAACTGATTTACAGTTTTGTGGGTGCACACTTTAGGGAGTATGGTTATGGGGCATCTTTTTGTACATGTGATAAACTGTACTAAGCAAGGTGCATCCTCCTTTCTTGGTAATATATCTCTCAGAGCAGTGACCATAGCTACAGAGTAGGTAAGACCCTGAGAGATAACCCACCCAGGCCAATGTTGTTTATTTCGCCCTGCCTGGGTCTCCAAATAACCACATAACATCACCAGATCACGTGCTTTTCTTCCTACTCATAGTTGATCTTTTCCGATTGTCTACTTCTCTCTGCTCATCCATGTTAGGTTGAATGTTTTCTTCTACATCCAGTTTGTTAATTATTAGCTGATTATTGTAACCCTTTTAAGCCTGGGTAATTCTGAGACATACGTTGCACCTGTTTCCTATTGCTAATTTATTTAAAAAATTTGGCAGTTGTCCTTTACAAAAAAAACAAAACAAAACAAAACAAAACAAAAAACCAAAAAACAATTCTTTTTGTGGATGTCTAATGTTTTCTAGTTATTTTTATGTTATTATATTTCTCATTTCTTATTCTTGAAAATGTCTTTCTTCCTGTTTTTGAAAATATGTTCTCTTATGTAGTACCTTAAATCCAATATTAGAACTAATACCAACACTTGAAAAAAGTAAAGTACGGGACATTTCCAGGCTTGTTCTATGAGGCCAGCCTTGTGTTGATGATCTGTTGGCAACATTATACTTTTCTGTCCTAGAGAGCGTCATAATATTGAGAGCATGAAGTTGTGGAAAAGTGATGTCCTCTACTACAGCGAATAGAGAAGCATCCACACACCAGTGAGCAAACAGCAAAGTCCTAGTATCCTCTGTTATAGGAAAAAGAAAATGGTAGAAGCTGTTGAAAACTGAAAAATAAGTAATTCTTTTTAAAGTAGGAAAAAGTTTGGACTTTTATTAACTCAAAACTACAGAAAAAATAGATTCATACAGTCGTCAGGGTTAATCAATAGCTGTCTTCTGTGAGGAGATCCTTAAACTGTATACCCCAGCTTGGTATTACAAATAGTAACGGTGATGATAATAAAAATGATGATGATGAAGATGATGATGATAATGACAATGATCAATGTCTGCAATGCCTGTCTAACGGAAAGTAGCCTTGTGGGAGAATCTTTTCAAGTTACTCTACCATTTTGAAATGTTATTTCTTTTTTATCTTTTTTTTTTTTTTTTTTTTTTTTACAATGAATTGTCTTATAAAATCCTGGTTTTAGAGTAGCTTTTCCACTTTAGCACAAAGGCCATTTGTTCATTTTACCGCACATTTCACTCTGGGTGCACTGTCTTGGTAACATCTCTTATTTTTTAGTGCATGCCTCACCCACTGTGGCATCTGGAAATATTATTAGACGAGTAACAGTAATGTTTCTGAAAGACTAAGGATTATCTGAAACGTTATCTGATGATGGATCATCCTACAGGATGTAATACTAAAACTGTTGCACGCTGTATCACACTAGCATCGACTATCGCATAACACCTGCAGGGGCCCCTCCATCAAGTGCTGATTACTGTCAACAGGAGGTTAGCGACTGAGAGGGAGAGTACAATTTGGAGAATAATGGCCTCTGACGTGTCTCTGCAGCTGGCAAAGAAATGCAATAGATGAAAAGCTAGCACATAATATAACTTTCATTTCTTAGCAAAGACACTCTCTACTGTGGAACATTTCAACAACTGCTTATGACTTCTGGTAGACTTTTCTTTTTCTCCAAAAATGCAATTAAATCTGGGAAGGCTATACTACATTTCATAGGAATATTCGTGACAATTCAATCAAAACTTCCTAACTATTTACTTTGGACTGAATATCACTTTTTCCCCTTTCTTTCTAGGGCAAGTGCCCTTACTTGCAGATGGAGTAAGGTTTCATATTTGTGGACTGTTCCTAAATCTTTCACTCTACTCATCCTATGCCCCATGAATCTTTTCATCCACTTACAGAGAGAAATCGGTTTAAGTAGAAGCACCTCCTCTCCCCAAGAAAGGAGAGAGAAAGAAATAAACACATCAATGTTTCAAATTTCAAAAAAACTATGAATACCTTCTGGTGTTTGCCTATTATATTACAACCATGTTCCTTATGGAAAGCATGAAGCTTCTACTTGCATTTTGCATTTAATCCTTTCTTAGAGAGATGACTATAAGGTAGAATGGAAGGATCTGCTCTTCCTTCTTATTGTAATCTCCATTGCTGTTTTTCTATATTGCCTAAAAAACAGATGATTCAGAGAGAATTAATCTAAAATACAAGATATGCTTATAACCTTATTCCTTAAGAATTTGCTCTAGCTATGTACAGTTAGTAATGTGTCAAGTGGAAGCTGTGAGCCTCTACTGTGTCTTTATTGTCGAGCTGCCAGAGAAATTATCTATAAACTTGTTACCATTGCAATTACCTCGAATACACGGGGTTTCTGAAAACAGGTTCTCTGTTAAGAAAGATGAATTAGAGAATATCAGTTAAAACAAGTCACTGAAATAACAAAACTTTAAAGTGCCTGCATTGTCAATAGAATTTGTATTCTGGCATTAAACATGTGGTCATGGGGCTCTCAGCCAATTATGACGTAGGATTTTATTCATCCAGCATGCAGCTGTCAAAAGAATGCGTAGATGTTCAGAATAAGTTTTCAGCTCTGCTAAATATGATGCTGATAAAGACATTTATTAATCACATCATGCGATGTGAGAGAAAAGTGAAGATTTTTTTCCCACAGTACTTTGAGAAGCTGTGAAGTTAATATCCTGCAGATCCGATACCTGTTGCAATGCTGCTCACAGGTATGTGTACAATAAGCGTCGGCAAGCTGTGCTCATAAAGTTAAGACAACTACTTCAGCATTTTAGACATGGTATATATCAAAGCCGTGAGTGTAACATTTAATGTTAAGAATCACTGGTTAAAATTTGAAATATGCTATTAATATAGGTCACCATTTCGCATGCGATTTTTATGCTTTTAGCAGAAAGAAAAACCAGACCTCTACCTCAATAAGATCTTCAAACAATATCAGAAGTTTATGACAAAGCCTTTGATCTCCCTGTACATACAGTAAATATGAAACATTACTATGTTTTAAGGATGTGTGGACCTGCTCATACCATGTCTTTAACAAATGTTTAAGGCTGTATTCTGGATGTTATTGACTTGGTAAAACTCCAGACACATTCCCCCTTAAGTTTCTAGTAGCCTCTGGTGTTTCAGTTTGATGCCTTTGCACATAGTGGGCAGCTATGCATTAGCCATTCAACTCTGTCTCACAGATGCACTGTGTTGGGTTTCAGGGATAAAAATAAAGATGCAAATAAACATTGAAATGAATGAATGTTTCCAGCAGTTATGATGAAAACGCCATCACAGATCAAGCCTCCATGTGAGGCCCAGGGTTAGTAATACAGAGCAGAATGCACTGGGAACTATGCAACATTTTAGCCATGCTGCATATATTTTAGCTTTAGTAAGGTTAGGATTTTTTTCCAGTTATGGGAGAAAATTCTAAGAGGTAATTAGAGAACACCGGTATTCTTTCATGGACCTATGGGTTCTTTCATGCTAATTTTTAGTGGACTAAAGTAACAATATTTTAACTCAGGTGCAACACAGAAACTTGTGTAGTTAGCAGGCACCGAAGGGATAAATCCAGTGGTCTTTATGTACTTAGTTCTAACATTTTAACAACAAATATCCCTAAGTATTTAGAAAATGACATAAAACATTAAAAATATAACCCACAGGTAAAACATACTAGGATGGCTTTGATGACGTATAATCCTATGCTCCCTCCCTCACGTCCTTCAGTTGTTAGTAGCTTTTCTGTGAGTGTCAGGATTTCATGAGCCCAGTTCCCATCCCTGATGGAATTTTGTTTGATTTTATTTTATGTATGAATCATTCTTTTTTTAAGTATTAGAGATAAAAATTGTTATCTTTTACAATGTAGCCCAAGAATGAATTCTTTGCATCTTATGCCTGCTTGTGGGTACTTTATCTTGGTTTTCAATATATGTGTAGTTTTTTAAATTGGTGTATATAAATATATCAAACTACTGAGATTTAAGCTACTTAATGTAATCACTCTTGAGATAGAATAAAACAATGATACATAAATTTTTCATATGCTACTTAATTTTATGCAGTCAATAAATAAGACTAGTCACTAAATAAGTCATTGTACAGAGCTTCTTCTTTTGTAGCTCATTAGAGAATAACTGTAAATTGGAAAACTCAGTTAAGTAAATTGCTATTATACAGGGTTCAAAGAAATCATGAGATGGGATCTGTATAGCTAAGCATTAAAAGCATTAGAAGAATCTGTAATATGAGCATATGATGGTCAATTAGGTTTGCTAAATAGATTGGCAGATGCCTACAGCACCGGAAAAGTATACTTCTTGGTGTGTCTAGAAGAGTGTTCCTAGAGAAAATGTGGTGACAAGTCAGTGCACTCCAAGATGGGAGACCTAGACCTGCCCCATATGTGGGTGGCACCGTCTGGTATGCTTGAGTTCCATAGGGGATGAAAAATGAGACAATGCAGCAAGTACTGGATTGCGTGCAGCCTTCGAGAGCAAGCGCTCCATCTAGTCCTGACGTCATGGGGATCAGGGCATCAGGCTTTCAGTTTGGATTTGCACCAGTGGCTCTTTAGAAAGCGTCCAGGTCTCCAATCGAGGACAAAGGCTGCCTATGGTTTCTTGTTCTGAGGATTCTGGAGGAAAGCTACCACTTTCTACATTTCTACAGCCTGAAAGTAGCCTCTGTGGGAATATTTGGTGAACCAGGCTAACAAATCTCTTCTTATAAATGGTATAGGTTCTGTTTCTCTAGGGAACCCAAATACAGCTGCATACTCTGAGCTTTGGTTTTCTAAGTTTCTAAGTTGTAAAATGGAGAAATGAAAATCTACTTGAGTTTATTCAAGCCTGATGTCTCAAATGTAATTGAGAGATTTAAAGTATAGTCTATGAGATCCAGGTGGGCTGAGCACATCAAAGAAGAGAAAAATTGAACTTTGGAAGAGTGAAAGCACAGAAAACCCTGATATGTGTTCTCATATCTACCAAACTATGTTTGCCTCATGAATCCCACACCCTTTCAAAGACTTAAAAAGGCACATAGAATCCTTCATGGAATTATTCATAAAATTTGATCATGAATCTTTCTATTATTCTTTTGGTTGGTAGTTTTCACAGCTTTTTTAAAAAGTGATTTGCATGTGGTAGAGACCTTGCACAGCAAACAGAAGCATTTGGGTTTCGTATGTGGCACTAGAAGATCATACACCAATGATTCCCTAAAGACTTTTACCGACAGGTGAGAATATTCAAATAAAAAATATATAATAAGAATTATAAAAATATAATGTCCTGAGAAATGAAAAAAAAAACTGTAATCAAGGATATTTGTAAATCCTCATCATGATAACTATATTTAAAATGCATAAGGATTATTTCTGCGTATCTACTCATATTCCTGATAGGCTACTGATGATATATTACAAACCTCAATTCTAGAAAAACTATATAGAATATTTTCTATTAGTGCTTAAAGAGGGTGGAAACATACTTGTTTCACTGGCAATTTAGGTAACAAATTTTGTTTAAAAATTTGTTTAAAAATATTTAATCAAGGGAATAGTTTTCAATTTCTTTTGTCAAACATTTCTATTAAGAGGCTATTCAATGGGCATCCATGCAATACAGAAAAACTTGCATTCGCTTTCTACTGAATGTGATAAGAGAGTGCTTAACCTCAACGGACATAGTTAGAATGACCTTGCATTAAGGCAATTACTCATGAGTGAGGGACTTATTTGAAGCCAATGCTTTGGAGAATTTTTATTCAACAAAAATATTTTCTCAGCGAACAGTTAGTGTATGTACACAGTGACCAACATTGCACAGTGATATCACCAGCTTTCTTCTGAAAACTAGGAGGGAACATGTTGTCTGGTGTTTGGTTCCATATTGGAAATGCAGTAGAATTATTGTGTTCAGGTTGAATGAAAGATCTTGTTTGTCTGACATAGCTTTCCTCTGTGAATGAGCTCAAGCTATTTTGAGAAAGGAATTGAATGTTTGAGATAACGTCATTCAAACGAACAGATATTTAGTAGAACACTATTATTAAGAAATAGTCCACTCAAACTAATCGTGCTTGGATATTGAGAAGTAGCAATTCAGTGACAGGTGAAAGTGAACAACAGGCCTTAGAGCTGGTAATGGATAGATACTGGAGGATTCTGAGGTTCAGGTCATAAAAAAGCTAAGACTACTGTACAAGTACAGATATTTGGTATAATTAAGGGTGTGAGAACCTGTTTTGATGATGTCTCAGAAATAGGGATGAGTTATCAGAAATTGGAGGAGAGATTATCCTTAATATACAGTTGGAGAACTTGGCTGAGCTGTTTTCTTGTGTTTTGTGGAAGTTGGGATTTGCATGTTATGAAATTAAGCACTACAGAGATGTCTGAAGAATGTCAGAGGCTTGGATTTGTCCTCCTGTTGCCTCTAACTAAATTAAAAGGATAGTAGTGATTTGAGGAACTTACTAAGCAAAGAGGAATTCTGCTTAGATATCTGAAAAACCCCCAGGCAGCCATTTCATGTAAAATGAGAGTGTGTACTCAGAAGGAAGAGATCTCTGATGAGCTTTCCAGGGGAGCAGCCCTGCCCCTGAGTATAAGATACAGCATTACACCACGTGCTCATCACTTTAAAGTACAGGCTCCTGGATTTTAGTGTTTTGGTCATTACCAAGTCATAATGATTGTTTGTTTTCCAGAATCCCCCATTTACCTTCCAGAAGTAACTAACATATTATCAACATTATAAAGATATTATGTACATATGTGATAATTAAAAAATAAGGTACTTCACTTTTAGTCATCATAAAAGCCAAGGAGTATGTTTTATAATAGTGAGATATTTTTATTCTTTTTCATATTTTTTCCATTATTCCCACAGTTTCTTCTTTGTATGCTGATGAAGGGGAAAAAAAGGTAAGGCTGATATTTTTCTTTTGTCTGATACTTCTGATGGCTCTGTGTGAAAGCTCAGGGACTCATTAAAGCAAAGCCAGGCACAAATGGAAATTCAGAGTTTCTATGTAATAGAGTGCAGTTCCTTGAAAGGATATATAGGGAAATGACTTAGAGAAATAAAAAGCCGAGAGTTTCTATTTTTGCTGTGAAGTAAACCTGGGCAGTAGAAGTCAAGTACTAATATACAAATAAGATATGGTGCCTGAAAAAAATTACAGGCAATCGAGAGTCCCCTTGGGCACTAAATGCAGAACTCTGATCAAGGAAGAGAAATGTTCTAACCTTGGAGTCATTGATGTTGCTGTCATGTTTAACCCCTGAATCACCTTAAACACTGCATGAGAGTATGGAATGTTTATCTTTATGGGTCAGCTCAAGACAGGAAGTTGGGACAAGGTCATCTGTCTTGTGGTTCTTGTGGGATATTTACATGGGGATTTAGATTTTAGATTATGATGGACTCAGGGGATGGGAGCCAAAAGTGACCATTATGTCTGGAATGTCAGATCTTTCTGTTCTATTTTATAAGAAAATAAATGAATGGAGACAAAATGATCCTTTTCCAGGAATTTATAAATGACCACATACACTAACACTTAAATAGTCTTCTTAATATTGTAACTTCACATGTTATACATGAATGTAGCTGAGAAAGTTATCTTGTGAGTGTCAATCTATAGGACAGAATGCTCCAGGATATTATTTCAGAAACTGTTACACACACACACACGAAAGAATTATTTGGGAGCTATTTAATTCCCACAAACACTTATGAAGAGGTTAACAAGTTCAAATTACTTGCTTGGTGCTGGAAGCTCTAACTTTCAAGGAGAAAATGTTGTATGTCTGTTTAGGGTTTTGCTTTCTCAGGAATCCATGTCTCCTCTTTTCTAATGTCATCAAACAATGGTGATATGCACTTAAATATTTTATATAGGAAGTAGATTGAAAATCATGATTCCCAGTGACCAAACTTGAGTCATTAAATATAATTGTCACCTTCTTCTTTTATTTAATACAAAGGCCATTTATTATCAACAAATGTGCACCAATAGGTGTATAATTTTGAGGCAGTAGATAAACCACTAGAATCAAAAAGCCAGTCAGTTTATCTCAGTTCACTACATATGTTTTAATGTAACTAAACTAATATAACCAAATAAAATGTTTATTATTGACCAGATTATAAATCAACATGTTTGTGAAAATATATGCAAAATATATTGTATGAAATATATTTATATTTAATGTACAAAATGTTGGCATAAAGTGAGGGGTTTATTTTTGCCAACTATCATTTTATTAAATTATTTCAAGTATTGAACAGCAAATAATACAAATCTCCCAAATATTTTATAAAAACTTCTTTTATAAATTTTATTTTAGAATCATTAAAGTATTGATAGAAATTTGATTTAAAACACCTGTTTTCTAGTCAGGCAACATCCTGTAAACAAACTGTGCTCAAAATTTTACCAGTGAATCATTGATTATATGTATGTTTCTATGAATCAGGTTCCTATTATTTTCTTTTTTTTAAAGTCACCATTCTCATCAGGGCATCTATGTTTGGAAGAGAAACTGAAATACAAAAAGCAAATCAGGAGGAATCATGCAGCCAAGCAGGTAGAACACAGAGGTCAGTAAACGACACAAATGAGAAATATTGAGAAGCAAACAGAAGGCTATAGTGCCCCGTGACCTCAGGGCCTCGGGAAGTTGCTTCCTATGGTGCTACATGCCCAGGGCACATCACTCAGCCTCAACTTGTTGTACTCAGAGTCCACTCTGTCTAGAAATGACTAACACTGTCTAACGTGTCTGAGCATAATCTTCATTTGGAAAGTCAAGACTCTACTGTGTAGCACTAGTGTGTGAATGTTCTTATTTGAAACAATGTATCAGAAGAAACTTCTGAGTGGTCCAGTTTTGTAAAAGTTAATTTAGAAGATGTATAGATGACTGAGTGAATAGGACCACTAGATTATCTTTCACTGTAACTGGATTAAGTTCCCAACACACATGTGTACACACATGCACACATACACACACACACACACACACACACACACACATTATGGTCTGGCCAATGAGGTCAATCTTGGCCTTTATATCAGTAATCTAAACATATATCATGTGCATACACTTGTAAAATCCATATACTATAAAAACACTGTTCTGATTGGTCCAGAACTGTTTAAAGTCTACCCATGACTTCCAACTGGTTCCATTAGTCCAGTACATTTTTGGCAAGCATTTTGCACACCAAGAGTCAGTTAGAGCCTCCTCAAGATCCTAAGAGTGCCTGTTATTGTCACTGGCTCTGCTAGTAGTGAGTGGATATTTTGTTTGACTGGTACTTATGTACTGTCAAATCATACCCTGTCATTCAGTTTTTTTCCTCATGAAAAGAAGTGATTGAGGAAAAAAGTAGCAATGCATCTAATAATCATGCCAGAATGTACAAATTTGTTCCTTAGCACAAAAGACCTAAAACATCTAAAGGCTTGCAGAGCTAACACATCCTTTGACCACTATGGTATCTGATATGTCATTTGTTTTCTATCTATTCTTGAGAAATCTTGCTTAGTTCACACATGTGGATCTCTTTAGAAATCCATGTTACTAGGATGGCTTTAAATTTTTTATCTATTTATATACATGAATATAACTGAAAGAAAGAAGGAAAAGAAACACACAGAGAGAGAGAGAGAGAGAGAGAGAGAGAGAGAGAGAGAGAGAGAGAGAGAGAGAGAACACAGGTCTGTGTGATACTCTTGTTGTTTACAGATAAAACTCCAATCTCCTATTTTATCATGTAGACAAACTTAGAAGTCACTCCAGAATTCACAAGCATGTACAGGCACCGATTCTTGGGCACACTGTTGTCTGAACCAGTTTGAAACAATCCTATTGAGGAAACATGTTCTGGCACCAAGCTTCTCTCATATATATCTGAGCAGAGCTCACAAGGAACACAGATTTGGTCATATCCCTGTGGGAGACATAAAGATAACAGTGGAATGACAGTGCGCTTGCACTTAGAAGATTGGGTAAAACATTCATGAATTTATAGCAAAACTATTTTCAGTTTTCCCTGCAATATTTTCTCAGATTATTTACTTTTATTGCACTATTTACTGGCCTTACAATAGGGTTCTGTGACAAAGACAAGGTAATGGACAATGTCTGAGGAAGCGAATAATGAGGCTGAAGGTAACACACAGGTGCAGTCATGCAGTTGAACCATTTATTACTTAAATTAGCTTTTTTTTTTTATTGCACATGGCTATACAAAAGCTTCACTAAAATGTGAGGAAAGTTCTAGTGCAGGCCAACATCAGGGACATTTAATGTTAAGGATGCACTTTTATTTTTGAATTGCCCCACTGGACAGTATAAAGTCATAAAATACAGAATTTTATTCTTCCAAAATGAAAGACAATACCTAGAAATTGGATGGAATTACTGCTATAAAAGATGTAGTACATCATGAAATTATATTCAATGACGGTAGGGCAAATTTTATTTTGACATAAATAATGCTACATATTTACATTTGATGTTTGGGATAGCTGACAAGAGGCAATATTTTATTTATTTTATAAATTTGAAATGAACTGTCAAGAACCATAGTCTAAAACTGTCTGCCAGTCTAAATCACAGGTCTGCAGTGCACCACAATTCCAAATGACAGAAAAGATGACTGTGTGTGACAGGGCTAGGGTCGCCCTCAGCTACATATTTAACAGTAGTCAATGACTCTGTGCCCTCTGCACAGCAATTGTTCCTGCTTTTCTTCCTTCAGCCAGCTGTCCACTGCGTCCTTCTCCTCCCCTCTTCAGGTTTCCCCTCCGCTTTGTTCTGCCCCTCCTTCTTTTCCCCTTCTTCTTCCTGTTCTGAATAGTGCACACAGTCTGGCCCATAGTCAGTGGGGTTCTAATACTGAGCTACATGCTCAACTCAGATTTGTGCACATTTTTTTAACCAGCCCATTATAAATACCTCAATTCTGGTATCGCACTGTAGCCTCCACCCCAATGCAGGTTATCCCACCAGATGAAACGTCAGTGAAACAGGCGACAGGGGACCTTTTCTGTGCAATTTTACTTCTTTCTTCTCTGAAACATTCGATAAGAGATTTTATTAGTTCACCAGACAAACTACCTCCCTAGGCTCAGGACATCACCCATTAAAATTTTCTATCCGTAGGTACTTTGGGTTCCAGATACATTTTAATCAGGTGCTATTTCTCAATCTATTCTCTGTCTCCTAAATCTTAACTTCATTGTGCTATTCACATATAAGACATATATATTCATGTTAACACGGCAGATTGTGTTTATATCAAGGACCTTTTGATATTGTCAACTGTTCCCTCCTACACATATCTAACTCTCTGTCACTAAACATCTTCCCACCCCCTCCCACTCGGATAACGAATAACTTCTCTTTAGTGGTGTTATTTTTACTCCTTACTTTTATTTTTCTCTTTCTGGAATATGCTTTTTATATTATTTTCTTTCTTTATGCTAGTAATCAGAGGGTGAAAAGAAATCCAGTGTGTTGCCACAGAACTCCTGTAATATCTATATAAGCTAGCAGTTCCTGGTGCCAGATACAAGGAGAAATGTCCACAGGTGGAGAACAGGGACCACTTCTGTTCATATTCTCATATACTTTGCAATGTATTGGTCAATAGAAAGTCAGAAGTTGACCAGAAGCATAAGACAGAAGCATTTGTATGTTAATTTGGCAATTTCCTAATGGATGTTTCAAAAATAGGACTTTTGAAAGGTAAGAACACAAATGCAATTTCACATAGGGCTATAAATACAAATGGTATGAATTTCTAATCAGGAAAGAATGCAAGATAGATTCAGTAAGGATCCGGCCTTCTGTGTCCCTCAAGGTTTTCACCAATTTTGTTAGGGCACTATTTTGAAATAAGATAGAGTTCTTCATGGAGCAATATTGCTTTATGCCCTGTTTAAGATACTTAATGTTAAATTTTGTAAATGCATAAACAAAATTGAACCATATACCAAATTTTGAAGTGAGTAATACATTATAATATTTAAATAATTGTCCTCTTCTAATATCTGTAAAGAATCCACAAAGTATAATCTGTTGTTCTACATCCAAAGATGATTGCTATCCGGACAATGTGCACCTTCTAGTTTATAGCACATAGGTATATCAGGCTTTAATTTATGTAAGAACTATTTAATTAAATATGATCACTTATTTATCCACTTTATGCCTTTTACCATATGACTAAGTATTCATAAGGTGTGAGTTACTTTGCTGTTGTTATGACAACGTACTATAGCATAAAAACCTAAGGTAGAATGCTGCTTCTTTAGCTTTTGGCACAAGAGAGACAGAGTACACAATGTCAGGGCAAGCATGGCAGCAGGAGCAGCAAGCAGAAATCACAGTTCATCTACGTGTAGCACGAAGCCTAGAAGAACAGGAACCAGAGTGAGAGTATAAGCCCTCAGAGGAAGCACCTTCTGATGTACTTCTTCAAAACCTTAGATCTGTCAGCAGCTAGAATGGCCTGGAAGCAAATAATATATTGGAGGTTCTAGAAAGGTCAGAGTTCTATTGTAGACACTTTGGTCCTTGCCTTGCAAAACCTAGAACAGATGGATAACTAAAAACACCATACCCAAATGTCTGATTTACATGAAGATAGGCTTCATTGTGATGTTAATGTAAGGTAACATCTCATACTAGTAAAGTAATATAAAAACTTTATTTAAAAACAATACAAAAACATTGAGTTGTTTGGGCATTAATTTGAAAAGTACATTCCAAGCTACACTTTTAAATGCTTAGTTCCCAAATGATGGTGATCATTGGGAGACTGTGCAAACATTCACAAATGAGATCTCCTGGAGCAGAAAGGACAGCTGGTGTTGAACCTTGAAGCTATCTTTTCCAGGCTGTTTTCTGGCTGCATCCTCCTTAGCTTTGGTAAACTCAGTCCCTCCGTATTTTCCCAAAATGGCAGAATAAACACTCTGAGAGCTTGTGTCTAATTAACTACACCCTCTTTCAGATTGTCCCATCAGGACATTTGGTCACAACAATATAGAAGTGTCTCACACTTTATTTTTGGAGAACTGCTTTGTTTGTTTTTTCAGGTTTCTGTAGAAGAGGCTGTACTTTCCTTTTGACATGAAAATCTTAAGTATTCCTTGTTCGGTTTGATGTATGAAAAGTTTGTGAAGGCTTGCTGCAGATATATTTTTCAACAATAAGCCTAATGATTCCTTTAAGTTAAAGAATGCCTTTTAATGTTCATGTTCATGTTAAGGTTTCCAGCCTTGGGTCATTTTGAGAGCATGCAGGTCAAAAATATCATGTAGAGAACCTCTGGTAATATGTCAGAGAAACAGGAACTCATGAACATCATCTACTGACTGGGGACTTAGCTGCTGTTTGTGTAAAGCATTTAGGGTTAATATGGTGCCTAGGTAAGATAAGTTAGGATGACTAGTGTTAACTTCACAGTGGAATTAAGTAGGTATGTATCGATGACATTTTTTTCTGTTAAATAATATCCCTCAATGAGCTGCTCACCATAAGACTCTTGGACAACTTACAGTGTCTATGTATTATCACACTACTTTTGGTAAACTGTATATATGCATGTAACACATATATATATATATGTGAAAAATATGTTTATATATATGCACATAAACACACACACACACACACACACACACACACACATATATATCTTAGAGTTTTCATTGCTCAGAAGAAACATGGAACCATGGAAACTCTTATAAAGGAAAACATTTATTTGCAGTTGGCTTATAGATCAGAGGTTTTAGTGCATTATTTTCATGGCAGGATGCATGGCAGCATGCAGTCAGACATGATGCTGGAGAAGGAGCTAAGAAGTACGTATCTGGGTGGGCAGGCAGCAGGAAGAGAGACAGAAAGACATCGGGCTTGGCTTCAGCATCTGAAACCTTAAAGCCTACCTCCAGTGGCACACTTACTCCAACAAGGCCACACCTCCTAATGCTGCTCCGTATGAGTCTATGAGAGCCATTTTTGTTTAAATCATCACAGTATAGAAAACCACATATGGATTTTTATTGTATGTGAAAAGACGTAACGGACAAACTCACGTTGCTCATTTTCATGAGTAAACTATTAAATTAATATAGTTTTGATATTGAGTTAATTGAGTTAAAACCAAATAAAACTACTGCAATTAATATTTGCTCAAATATGAAAAGCATTCCCAATTAAAGCCATTTTAGGACGAAAAAAGAATCTAAAACATTATGAAGTACTTTTTCATTGCAGTCCCATGTTATTGTTAAAATTTCACTCACCAGGTTTCTTGAAATTTCTGAAAAGTCAGGAACTCATTTCTTTTTAAATTTAGAGTTTTTTTAAAAGAAGAGACTTGATACCCTATGAGAATATACGGGGGAGGTAATCCCCCTCAGGAACAGTCATAGGGGAGGGGAATAATGGGAAAATGGGGGGGGAGGGAGGAATGGGAGGATACAAGGGATGGGATAAACATTGAGATGTAACAAGAATAAATTAATAAAAAATGAAATATGAATAAATTAATAAACTATTAAAAAAAGAAAAAAAATAACTTCATAATACATTATGCCTAAGTGAATTAGCTGCTTTATAACTGCTTCCTGGAATGTAAAAATAAAGCCATTATCTTCCTCACAGGTTAGTGTCAGGGCAACTGTGCTAATGCCTGTTTCTTAATGTCTGGTACACATTAACCAATAGACTAGTAAGTACATAATTGTACAGACCTGATTTAAAAAATTTGCCAATTCTCTTCTGACAAAAAATGATCCCACTTTTATGTATATCAATAATATTATACCAAGATGTTATTAAAGTACTCATCAATATTTCTCTAAAAAAAAAAAGAGAGAGAGAGAGGAATGGGGGGGCACTGGGTGTAGGAAAGATAGAGGAACCTGTGCTCTCCTCTCTTTGATTCCCTCCTGCTCAGTCTCTCATCACGAAAGAGCAAGTCTCTAAGAGAAAACATCTGAACACAACACAACATGATACAGCAAGACAAGGCAGAAGCCCTCACACTAAGGCTGGAAAAGACAACCCGACAGGAGGAAAAAGAATGCCAAGAGCAGGCAAAAAGTGAGAGATACACTGACTCCCACTGTTAGGAGTCCCACAAAAACACAAAGCTAGCAGCCACAACACATACACAGAAGACCTGGTACAAACACTTACAAGCCTGGCGCTTGCCTTTTGAGTTCAGTGGGCCCATTAGGGTCCTATCTAGTTGATCCAGTGGACCATGTCCTCCCCGTGTCCTCCATCTCCCTCGACTCTGACAATCTTTCATCCCTGTGCCATATTTTACCATCTCCCAGGGGAAAGACCCAATGGAGACCTCCAATTAGACCTTCTCTGCATAGTGTCTGGTTGTGGTCTCTGTATCTGCTTACTTCTGCTGCCAGAGGAAGCCTCTCTGATGATGACTGAACAAGGCGCTGATCTGGTTTTCTGGAAGTCCTGACATATGGCTGAACAGAAGTCTAACTAAGTTGGGAACTAAGGCACAGCAACCAATGAGCAGGAGATGGGAGGGCAGGGGGCCATGGTCTGTGGGATCCTCAGGAGATGTGTGCAAGGGGTTAGGCCAGAGCTGATTCTACTGCAAAGGCAGAAGCAAGACTGAGTGATTCAATCTTAGGGAACAGAACAAATTGTGTGTGTTCGTGTGCTTTGATCATTTTTTTTATGACATAGTAATTATCCTGGCTCCTGTTTGTCATTTATCCTAAAGAAAAAGTTGAGGAGTATTAACTACTCGGTTCATTCTTACATATGCATACACAGCATAGTGTGTAGTGTACAAATCCTATTGAACATCCTGGTTTGATATGATTTATTGTGGCTTTCTTCTTTCTATTTAATAATCTTACATTATATAATTTTCATATATCAAAGGCATTTTATTTACTAACTCATGACTTGGAAAATTATGCAGAGGCTAAATGAGGTTTGAGAAAATTTAACAAAGCCTTTAGGATGGATCCAGGTTAATATTACAACCACGACTCAAGAAGCAATTCGACAAAGCCAACCATCACATTATAGCCTAAACCTTACTCTACTAGTTCGCATCATAACCTAAAAATTTCAGGCATCTCTTGCTTCAAAAATTCTTGAACTTTAGCCAACATAATTGTGCAACTTTTATATTATCTACTAATCTTTTCTCCCACTCATTTAATCATCTGAAAACCTTAAAAGTTGTTTTCATGTATAAAATTAACAGCTTTCACAATGAGCACTAATTGCTGCAACATTACAAAATTTGAAAACTAATCATACATTTAAACTGCCACTGATGGAAAAGCTTCAACATAGAAAGCCCATTAGCAGGTGTTCTCTGCAAGTTTCTGTAAACTTGGTATTGTGAGAATGTTCAGTCCTTAATGCTATATTCAAATGGTAGTTATAAGTCTCACCACTGACTCTGACTGAAGAATAGGGAAAATATGCTTGTCAGCACAGGGCATAGAATTACTAATGCTTTAAGGGGATCAAAGCCACACCTCCCTATTTTATCTATGATGAAGGGAAGCACCAGGACCCTGGGGAAGAAACTGGCCTAATCTTAGAAAATGTCAAGGAAGCAAGTTCACTCCAGAGGCTAGACAATAATTAGCACAACACCTGGCTGTAGAGGCAATGTGTTCCTCCATGCGGCACAAGAATGCTCTAAGTAACAAACATACAACAGTTTATAACTGACATGGCATATCTAATTTAAGACCCAAAGTAAATTAGATAGTGGAGTTGGGTTGAAAGTCTGAATCTGGCCTCTCCAAACCTTATTCTGGGCTTGCTAATTTCAGAGGGCAGGCTAGGGTCTCACTCAGAAATTCAGATTGACTTTGACTCACAGCAATCATCTTGCCTCAGCTCCTGGAGAGCTAGAATTGCAGACATGATACAAATGCCATGCAGGGTTCTGAAGAAAAAGGTATCACTGGTCTTACCCAGCACTGGACCCTGCATACTACAATTCCAATCTGCCAGGTTAGGTGTGCCCACTAGTGCAATAGTATCAAGGCTGTTTATGGATGTAACAAACCATTCTCTTGATTGAATTTGAGTCCTGCTCCAAAAAAAGAGAGCTCATGCCTAACACTGTAAACATGATCAAGGGATGAATATAAAAGTCATAGACCCCAGTCATGCTGTCACACTGCCTCTTAAGAATGTGTCTATAAACAGAGATCGATATGCTCCTCAGTCTTGGTCAAAGGAGCTTCTTATCACAGTGAGTAATGGTTAATGGAAGGATACATTTTCTCCAAATGATAATTTAATAAGTATCCTATTCTTACTTGCATAGATAGCACAACAGAAAACAGAAATGGACAGCAACAAAGCCATGGTAAGATCTTATCAGATGACAGTCATTAACCATCTCAGTTCTAGTGGGGAGAAAGTAGTAGGTTCATGTTACTATTTCCTTCAGAAATGTACAGAAGAAAAGACATTAGATTAGTTGTTCTGGGTAGTGTCTTGGCTCTATGAGGCACTGGTTTTTAGGACTATAAACAAGTTGGATAAGTATTCAGTCTTAATATTTTACCCAAAGAATTAAGAAGGTGCTATCCCTACCACAATATGGAAGATTAACATTGAGACAACATAGTGCTGCCTTTTAACTCAGAGAGGAGCTTGTGTTTGTTTAGTGTCTCTATCACCGACATAGGGACAATCAAGGTAGTCACTTTAAGACATGCTAGGACTTGCTGCTGTACTCCAGGTAAGAGTGGTATGAAAAAATGGGGCCATAGAAGGACCTAGAGGGTTCAGGACCCCCACAAGAAGACCATCAATGCTGGCCGATCTGGACCAAGGCAGGGCCTGCACAAACTGTTGCAACCATCCAACGACAATGCATGCAGTAAAACTAGACTCCCTGTTCAGATTTAGCCAAATGGACAGCTCATTCTCCATGGTTGTAGGAAGAGTAGGGACTGACTCTGACATGAGCTCTAGTGCCCAGGATTTGATCACTTCCACTTGGTGGGGAGGCCCAGGAGCACATAGAGGAAGGGGAAGCAGGCTATACAGATGAGACCTGATATGCTGTGGTCCTTTGGTAGGGGAAGAATTCCCTTTCTGTCAGGGGTCTAGGGGAGAGGAAAGGGCAGAAGTGGGAGGTAGGGAGGGAATGGGAAGATAGAAGTGATGGGACAACAATCAGGATTTAATCTAAGTAAATTATAATACATTAAAATTAAGAAGGCTAGCATTATAGTCTTAAAATTAACCCTCTCAGCTCTCCAGATTGTTTATCATAGATTTTTCAAGTTCAGGCTTAAGTCTTAGGTGAATTTTCAAATCCACCTCTGCCACCAACTATCAATGAATTTATATTTCCTTCACTTAACACATAAGATTGTAAATGAGTCTTATATTTTAAGCCATTTGTAAGACCCAAGGGAGTGATATAAAAAAATCTGAGCAGTAATTGAACAGTACGTAAACTCAGAGCATGGGTGTAGATCCAGGGGAGAGCACTTTCTTAGGGTGCAGTGGGCTCTAGGATCAATACCCAACATAAGGGAAAAAAATGAGTAAGTATAAGGTTCTATCCTCCTTAGGACATTCGTTGCAAAGAACAAGTATCAGATTGGCATTGCTATGTGTTCCTGTCTCTATGGAAAATATCACCACTTTGTTCACATGTTCATTTGCACTGGAATAGTTGTTAAAAATACATGTTTCTAAAGAACAGGATAAAATAAGGACAAATATTAGTATCTGTAGAGAAATTTTAATTCAGCAATGTGGAGACTCTGACAAGACCTACATCTGTGTGATCCAGCTGGAATACAGACATGCCTTTAGTGTACACCTTTAATCCCTCTTGCTGGAATACACAACTTTAATTCCTCTGACTGGGATACAGACATGCTCTTAGTACACATTTTTAATCCTAAACAAAGACATATGGCATCTAATCGAGGGACAAACAATGTGGTGAAGCAGGGAGCATAACAGATAGGCTATACCCAACTTTCAAGAGAGTAGACAGAAAAGAGAAACTACTTTAAGGTGGGGCAGATAAAGTAGGGAGAAGAAGAGTAAAGGAGTATAGTAGAGTTGATAGAGACAGCGCAGTAGAGTTTGGGAGTACAGGACAGTTGAGTACAGTTCAGTTTGTACAGTTGAGTTTGTGCAGTTCATTTCATGGAGTTCAGAGGCAGTTTTTTGAAACAGAGTGATTTAGTGAGAAGCAGAGAAGAGGCAGTTCGAATCAGGCAGCTTGGAGAGGAGTTTTGAGCCAGAACTGCCAACCAGAGTTCATAGAGAACTAGAAAGGGTGAGCTTATTCAGCAGTAATTCTTGGAGGCTGAAAACAGTCTAGGCCTAGGTTATCAGACAGAGGCTGGAAACTGAAGCTGTCAAGGTTCAGACTAGCGGAAGATTAGATTTGTATGGAGGCTAGAAGCTTCCAGGCCTAGACCTAGATAGAAATACTCTGGCCTTGGGTCAATCATGTATTTATGTAACTTGAGTACAACTCTCATCTCATCCCTTCCTCTGAGGAAATAAAAATTTCTGTAATTGTCTTTTCCCAAAACTGCAAAGAGAAATAACAGTGCCCGGAGGTACTCTGAGGATCCTAAAAGTAACCCAGAGACGATGAGCATAGAGTTACTGGGAAAGTTTCAGATTGCCAGAGCAACAGAGACATTTTCACATCTCTGTGAGACCTGTGAGTCACGCATGGAAGTAAGAGCTGGCTCTAACTCTTAAGCACTCTTGACATCTAAGCTACAAATAACATTTTACAACCTGTTTTCTGTCTGTTGTCCACATCAGTGTGCGGCCTCCTGCCGTCCATAGGATCTATCCTATCACCATTTTCATGTGCAAACCTGTCCTGCAAGAAGACTGTGTAGGAACCTCTGGATCAGTGCAGACCCAGGAACTCACTGGTGGCAGCTAAGGAGGCCTGTCTGCCAGCCTGGATGCCAACCAGTGGACTTCTGCCTTAATCACCCTAAGACTGAGCCAATGTTGGAAATCTATGGATATAGAGACTTTTCTTGCTTGTTTTTTACCATGTTACCTTCATCTGCCTAAATAAAATCATTTAAATGCCCCTGTACCTGATACTGCTAAGGGGACCTGCATGACTTTACATTAGGTAATACAATTCTGAGCTGAGCAAAATAGATTCTTCTAGTTTATTTTTGTAGTTTGTGAAGGCTCGTGAGCCTTTAGAAAATATTTCCAAGTGGAGAGGCAAAACAGAGATATTTGGAGATTGTATGACTTACTTTTCTATGGCTATAATACAATACAATAAAAACCCCAACCTATAAAATAAAGAGTTTATTTTGACTGTGAGTTCCATAGGGAAGTCCACAATGATGGTAGAAGAGTCTGGAACAGAAAGCTGAGAGATCATATGTTCAGAAACAGAGATAGTGGGCTAGAAGTGAGCTGAGGCTACATTCAAAGCTCACCCCTTTTGTCCCAGCCTGGAAGCAGCCAGGCTATCTCTGATAAGTGGAAAATATCGAAGTCTATGTCAGTTATTTTTCATTAAAACAACTATGGAAAGCCTATAGGTATTGCTTAATATTAGAGTGCTTGCCTAGCATGCCTAGGCTTAAATTCCTGCCACCTAAAATAAGAAAAAGACATATACTTACACAAAACATGAGAATACTTAAAGCAAACATGAGTTGTCACATGCATTTATAGTTTAATTTTGCTAAGTTGTTAACTATAATTTGCTGAAAAAGATTTTATTGTTGCCTTTGATAATCTTTAGTATTGTCTTTAGAAGAAGAGAAACACTTTGTTAGTATTGAAACATGTAGGAATATAAGGTAATTAAAACATTGTGGGAAAAGGTAAACAAATGAATTCATTCAGGCCTTAAGAGAAAAACATTGCTGATCCAAACTTTCAAGCCTTCAGAATTCTTCTTTTAACATTTAAATACTTTTTCAGAGTTCATAACATTTTGGTTATGATCTGATCCATTAATTTCATCCTGTTTTTCAGGCATCTAAATTTCTTTTAAGTGTACCCCAGGCTTGCGGATTGTTTATCCCCGCACACTGTGTTCCTCCTCTCAGTCTCTGCTCTGGCTCAAGTGAGGAAGCTGGAGACAAAATGGTGGCTGCTAAGTCCTATACACTCCTGGTGTAGCTGTTCCACACTGGCCTGCTACTGGAGCCTTCACTAGTGTTTTGGAGAGAGGGTGACAAGCTGGTGTTATTATAGAATTAAAAATAAAAACGACCTCTCAGGAAAAGAAACAAATGTTTAAAAAAAAAGTTGAAGAAAACTAAAGTAGAAACTATTAAAATATTTAACATTTTTTACATATTCCTAATGTAGAGTTCAAAGCAGCAAACATCAGAGAGGAAGGATTGCTAACATGGAAGATGGAAAAGTGAGTGAGGAATTCCAGAAATGTAAAATACGCTTCACTTTTAAATACTTAAACTGCTATTGTTTCATTAGACCTAACAAACACAGGGGAAATATTGTGCTACTTTCTATGCATGTCAGCAAGCAAATTCATAAGAATGTGTAATCCTAAAAACTATTACTGGGATAAAATGAAAAACAAAAATTAAGTCAAGAAAAAGGAAGCTTTAGAGATGGCCCAGGAGTTAAGAACATTTGCTGCTCTTGCAGAAGACCAGAACAAGTTTCCCAACACCCAGGCCAGATGGTTACAAGCGCCTGCAATTCTACTTGCAGGGGATCTAATGCCCTCTTCTGTCCCCTATACACACCTGCACACACGTGTGTGTATGTGCATAAGTGCACAGGTACACACACACACACACACACACACACACACACACACACCAAATAAAAGGCCGGGTGTGGTGGTGCATACTTGTAATCTCAGCACTGGAGGACGTACAGCAGGAGGATTTCTATGGCTTCGAGTCCAGCCTGGCCTACACAGAGAAACCCTGTCTCAAAATAAAATAAAATAAAATAAAACAAAAGAATAAACCCTTACAAAAAGACAGAAGAAAGGAGGAATGAATAAATGAACATATGAAGCATAGCAGGTGAATTTCCAAGATGTTTTGGGAGAAGTTGGACAAGGAAGGAGTCATGATAAAGTCAAAAGTCTTCGTATTAATTGATGAAATCGGTCAAAACTCAGATTTTTTAAGTGTAAAAATTATTACATCCAGCTGTATATTAATATTTAAAATAATGAGTAAAATACAGACTATGTAATTGTGTTGAAGAAATTGAGAAACATTAGTGTTATCTGGAATATATACAATAAAGTATTACATAGATGAATTAAAAGAAAATAAAAAATACAACCTAAGCAAATACTACCAAATCCTACATATAAAAATCAAGAAAATAGTATGGATGCTTAAAACTAACTGCTCAATGTAAGTTAAGGTATTTTATCCAGATTAAAAATATGATTTATTAGGAAAATATCAACCATTAATAACTAATATGATTCATATTAATTAAAAGTAACCTTTAAAGATGTAAAAATCTAACAAAAGTTTAAAAATTGTAAATTCCAAAAATGACTTACAAATGTCACATATGCCAGCAACACTTTTCTCTCACACTAAAAATGTCAAATGTATGAAGATGTAGGCACAATTATTGATATGGATCGATGATGCATATAAAGCCACAACACACCCGTGTAACTTTCATATACGAGAACTGAAAAACATGCTGTTATATTCACAAGGAAGAGCATGACAAATGCTCAAGCAGGACGGTGTTTTTATTTTGTCATATTTGGGGCTGAACCTGAGGCCTCTGTGTTCTACCCTGAAGTTTTGTCCTCAGCTTCTGGCCTGATTATTTTTTAATGATCAGCTGATTTTCAGACTATGAGAATTAAGTTAAACTCAACAGAATCCACTTACAAAAACCACTTTCACAAATTAAAAATAAACATACCTCCAAGGAAGATGACACATAGAGCAACCCACAATTACACTCAGAAAGTAGCTATGTATAACTGAGCTTTAAAAACGTACCACATAATGACTCTCTCTAGTATGCTTCTATTTGAATAAACTTCTAAAAATAGTTTAATTAAAAAATACAGCATGATTGCAAAAGTTGAGCTTTATTTTCAACTCCATTAGGCATGGCTAGTCACTGAGTATATTTTTCCGCATTGACCAACTTAGCAAGGAGGATTTTTTTAAAAGTTGATTTTGAGAGGAAGACTTTATACCCTGAAAAGATTTGTCTACTATTTAAAATCATATCAAATCATTCTATTATTCTGTTATTCATATATAAGCAATGCTGACACACACGAAAATGGTACATTTTAAAATGTTCTTATTGTCCTTGGCTGGTGCCTTAGTTTGAGCAGGACCCCTGGGCCCAAATCTGCCTATCATATTGTTCTACTTGTAGATTTCTAGGACCCTCTGGATCCTTTTATTTTGCTGTTCTCCCATGCGTCTCTCATTTAGAGTCCCAACAGGATGTCCTCCCCTCTGTCCCAGTTTCCTGGTAAGTGAAGGCTTTCGTGGGACATGCCCCTTGGGCTAGTATGCAGATATAAGTGAGTATATACCATTTGAGTCTTTCTGCTTCTCATTATGATCATTATGATCATTTCTAGCTCAATCCATTTATCCACAAATTTCGGGAATTCCTTGTTTTTAATAGCTGAGTAGTATTCCATAGTGTATATGTACCACTTTAAACCCCTTCCCAGATCTAGCCAATGGTCAGAATATTCTCCACAGTTGAGTGGAGAGTGTGATACGACTTTCTCATGTACTCTGGTGCCTCACATTTGACCATGTCCCCTGGAGGGGGAGACCTGGTGGCACTCAGAGGAAGGACAGCAGGTTGCCAAGAAGAGACTTGATACCCTATGAGAATATATAGGGGGACGTAATCCCCCTCAGGAACAGTCATAGGGGAGGGGAATAATGGGAAAATGGGGGGGGGGGAATGGGAGGATACAAGGGATGGGATAAACATTGAGATGTAACAAGAATAAATTAATTTTAAAAAAAAGGGAAAAAAATAAATAAAATGTTCTTATTTATTCTTGGTAACGTCATACAATATGTTTTCATCATATTCTTTCTCCTCCCCATCTCCTTCCAAGTCCATTGTTACCTCCCTGCCCACTTAATACCATGTTGTTCTCTTCTCTCTCTCTAAAGCCCATCAATAAATCAATCAACTAATCAATTAAATTTAAATAGGATTCAATGTGTATAGGTCAGCTGCTCCTGAGCATGGGCCAATACTGCCATATAGTTGATCACGCCATTGAACGAAATGTGTTTGTTCTCTCCTAGCAGCTAATAGCTTATATTGAATGCTGGGATCTTGTCAGAAGTGGGCTTGTATAAGTCCTTGCTTCCTGCCATGTCCTCTGTGAGATCATATTTGCATCAGCCCTGCTGTTCCCAAAATATGTTGTTTCCTCAGAGTCATTCACTGCTTGTTTCTCTTACAACCTTTCAGTCCCCAGTTCCACATACATTCCATTTACTCCTGAGCACTCCAAAGACTCTCACCCTCTAAACTTGGCCCAGTTGTGGGTCTCTGTGTTAACTACCATCCACTGCAAGAAGCATTCTGAAGGCAGAAGCAGATGGATCTCTGTGTGCTCCACTAGTAAGGCCTAGGCCACACAGAGAGACCCTACCTTAAAACAAACTAACTAACCTAAAAAGCATGCAGTATTACAACAAAAGCTGTACTTCATATAAACAAGGATAAAGTAATGCAAAACTCAGAAGCAGAGGATGATGACCAGAAAGTTTGATACAGGTGCATCAAAGCCATTTTGAAAATTCTATAGTGCTCTGTTTATTATTATTATTATTATTATTATTATTATTATTATTATTATTATTATTATTGTACTTACATTACATCTCAATTGTAATCTGCTATCTCTTATCTTCCTGTTCCCACCCTCCTTCCTTTTTCTGCCCTTTCCCCCTAGACCTCTCACCAGTGGGATCTTCCTCCCCCACAATCTGACCATGGCCTATCAGGTCTCACCTGAATGGCCTGCATCTCCTTCCTGTGGTCCCACAGGGCCTCTCCACCAAGGGCCAGCGATCAAATCGTGGACACCAGAGTTCATGTCAGAGGCAGTCCCTTGCACTCTGCTCCCATTCTCCATGTGGAGAATGAGCTGGCCATCAGCTGCATCTGATCAGTGGGTCTAGTTCCTCTGCCTGCCAAGTTCTTGGCTAGTGCACCATTTTGTGCAGGCCTTCCTGGCTCCAGATCCGCCATCCTTGGTAGTCTCCTTGTGTAGCTTCTGACAACCCCACACTTATGTCTTCCATTTAACTCACAGCTCTTAACCAAGAGTCAGGCTTTGAGTCTCAGTATCTATTGCAATCCCTGGATGGGAAGAGTATCCCAGAGGACATTTATGTTGGGCTAATATCCACTTATAAGTGAGTATATACCATGCATGTCTGTTCTTTAGATAAATGGTTGCTACCAAGATTTCCTTTAATTTAATTTCCTTTCATTTCATACATTATATACAATGGGCTTTAACTGTTTTATATGGCATAGCTTAATCTGTTATATGAAAAATCAGTAATTACTTCATTAGAATAAAAGTCTGTATTTGCAAAATATGATGATTAAACTTTCTGCAGCAGTGTAATGACCTAAAGTGCAATGAGCTGGAAACAACAGAAAGTTGATTTTAGCTTATATTACATTTTAACTGCATTTGATTCACTTTCTGGGTTTCTTCTTACTTGAAATATATACTTAGGAAATAGATCTTATACAAGTGGAAAATATCACTTGGTAGAAGTGTGCATATTTCTCTGCCCGGGTCACTTTCTGTCACCTGACAATCATAACTTTTTGCTATTATTTTATGATTGCAACACCAGTCCTTTTTGATTGAATCTCAGACAGGTCCAGACACATTTAAATTTTATGTCTGTCTTGACAGGGCTTTGGTCCATATTCTATGTTTAAATGTAAATAATAAAATCAAATTTATCTGCTAAAGTGTTTGTAAAACTCAGTGGCATCTTAAAGTTTCTAAATTGTATTAAAGACATCTTAAAGCATTGCTGGGCATATAAACCTAATTTAGAAAATGATGGGTGTGTAACTAAATCAGAGTCATTTACTTACACTAATTGAATATGTCCCTTACCATCCAAATATTGCAGCGTAATGCTGTTTATGTATGACTACAGAGATACGCAGAGGGAACTCATGTGTTTTAGCTGCAAGCGTTTGCCTATTTTGTTTTATTTGTCCTTTTGCTGCCAACAGTGCTTCTTGATTTCACATAAATAGCTCATGCTATTTCTTTTGTTTGTTTGTTTTTTGGTCTCACACACTGATTGATTCTACTTGAGCATAGGCCCTAATTCTACTACTACCGAAGCACAAGTCTACGGGACATTGTTTCGTCTTTGTTTTGATGTGCCATGTGAGTGACATTATTCTGACATTTCCCTTTGACTTGACACCTGCTTAGGTCCTCTCTCCATCTCATTTCTTTGTACTCACATTCCTCCCCCCCCCACCCCCTGCACTGATCCCATCACTAATTTGGTGACTCTGGGAGCACAAATGAAATGTGGTCCTTTTTGAGAATCCCCAGTATTCTTCCTGATGATTTTTACATCTCTTTCCTAGGGTTGAAGGCCTGGGTACCATCCACATAATCCAGAGAATTGACAACTTTTAGAATGTGTCATATCATTTGTACTTTATGTAATAGCCTTAGAAAATAGGATAACATGTTAGAAATGAAGTAGTTTTTAAAAATGTGTGCGGGCAGAGTATCCTACTGGGGAGAGGGAGGAAGGGGAGAGGGGAGGGAGAGGGATGACTAGGGTATAAAGGAGCAAACAGGAAAGTGTGCCTGGCTTCTGATGAAAGCCAGGACACCAGTTCAGAAGCTGAGTTCTGGAACATGTTGCTGAGAGTTGAACTGTGAGGGTTTCTTTTCTATCTGCCGCATGCACGCCATTAAACTATGCTTGTGGAGACAGCTCGTAACTCCCTGGGCTGCCCAAATACAGCTGTACACAGCATAATAATGCCTGGCCCTAGGACACACTAAAACAATGCTG
Source organism: Acomys russatus (assembly GCF_903995435.1). Lineage (NCBI taxonomy): Eukaryota > Metazoa > Chordata > Mammalia > Rodentia > Muridae > Acomys > Acomys russatus. The sequence continues at coordinate 1,503,130 of NC_067163.1, forward strand.
GCACCCAGACTGGCTTGTCACATGACAACTCCCAATAACCCCGAGGCGTTTAGACCATGTGAAAACTGTGTGTTGCTAGGAGGTTTCATTCAACCACAGTTATGGTTTGTTTACTTTCCATACCTTATATTTTATTATTTTAAGGAATTTTTTCTTATAATTAGAAGTTTACTGTAATCCAGTTCACACACTAGGCCGGAAGCCTAATCAATTTTCTATTTGTCACTTCTCATCAATGTATCACTTACTGTTGTGGTTAATTTACCGATATGGCCTATATAATGTTTATTATCAGGCCAGTAATTATTATTACAGCACTATTTTCTAGCCTACTCACAATCAATCAAGAAACACAGACACCTGTTATATTTAAAATAGTCTTAGTTAAGTTGGGGCAGGGCAGCTAAACTACTTCCCATACTGCTCCAATCCCATGCCATCTGGTTCTAATAATTTCTCTCACGCTACCTCCCATCCATAATCCCAAATACTTGCTAATGTTCTTCATCTGGGCCAAATCTTCCATCCACGTTGGCCATGTGCTTCTCCTCCACCTCACCCATGATGGCGTGACCTTCTCTTCTCCTCTCCTCAGGTCTCTCTTCCTCCCAAGATTCCTTCTGCCTCCCCAAGCCCTGGGACCTTAGCCACACCTGTTGCATTTGCCCTGCCCAGGTGTGATGGCCTTTTATTAGTCAAATAGGTGAAGTTCTTAGGCAAAGTACTGGTGTCACAGAGACAGCAAGCAGTAATTAGCATCAAATACATCAGAACAACCTCCAACAACTCACTTTTGAATTATTGGATCCTAATGTTCATTATGGTACAAGGATCTACAAAATCCTACTTTATTCTAACTTCATCCTACCTATTATAACTTTGAAATGTTGTATGCAATATAAATATATGCATACATTATATACATGTGTAAATATATCATATAAGTGCATTGTACAACACGCACACATATACACCACACCCTAGCCCTGATGATATATGCAAAATAGGCTCAAGAGTCCAAGTTTCCTATGTTCCATAGTATTGGTGGGTGTTCACACAGGGTGTTCCCTAAGGATGCACTTGAGTACCATATTCTGACAGTTAATCAATGTACAACTCTAATCATTTTCCAAATTATAAACAACATAGTTAACTATTTAATAGTATTAAGACCTGTAGATGCACACACGCTACACTTTTCATAACCTAGGAACACACATGCATATTCTTGCAAGTTCTATTTGAAATGAACACATTAGCCAAGTAAAAATCAAGCAACTTTTATTGCCAATGAAACAACAAAAATAAACAGTGACTTCTGAATAAGTTTTAGTGAAGTCTGCACATGTCCCTTTGTACAATATGACATAAGTCTACAAAAATCTAGACACTGCATTACAGTTCGTCTTGGCATCAGCATGCACATTTTGTAATGCTCCCTTAAGCCTTGGGCACTCTGTTCCCTAATTGAGGAAAAGAATTTAGGTTTAGAAAAACTTTATTCCCATTGACTGTGTTTGCTGCTACTCAGTCATTAGTCTAGTAAGTACTCGGTTTCAGACACGAGCTTTATTAATGTGTGCTTATTAGCACCTCTGACAACTTCATAAATAACAATTATAAGGTGAAAAACTGCAGTCCTCCCCCATGAGAAATGACTAGATGTTTGGGATGGAAAATAAAATTTATGACTATAAAAAAGTTTTTTTCACGTGTAGAAGTAGTAAGCCTCCATCCTAGGCAAATTTTGAAATGAACACTTATTTAGTTTTGACTGAGGAATATTTTCCTTAAGTGTCACTGTTAGTTAGCTCAGGCAGCAGTAACTCATTTTCTGTAATGTTTATTTCCAGCCAGACATTCTCATGTTTGTGTCTGTAGAATTACCTCCATTTTGATTTGAAACAAAGCTTAGTGGCTTGATTTAAGCTCTTAAGTAGAAAACATTTCCACCAAATACATTAAATGTGTTAAAATGAGTTTCTGACATGCAGTAAAAATATCATTGCAACAGTTAATATTTAACATCAGTTTATATCCTTTAAAGGCTCTATAGTCTAATAACTAAATTTTAATCATGTAGCATGCCACTGGAAATTAAAAAAGGAATATGATTTTTAAAAATGCTCCCTAATGGCGAAGTGCCCTCTGTTTTCTCACAGTGAAGATCTGAGTAGAAAGCAACAGCAACGAGACTGGTGTCCAATGAGACACGGCAGAGGATGAGTCAGAGCCCAGCACTCCCTGGATCTTTATGACAAACTCTGACTTCTCAGAGGGTACTGGCAGTCACCTCTTTACTTGTATAGCTCTTCATTCCTTCATTCTACCTCATCACAAAAACCAACAAAAGGCACACATTCTTTGCAGGCCTTTCCGTGTATTATTTCTCTTTCTTTACAGATCCCGTTGGTAATGAGATTAGGGATTTCTGCACATCAGTGTTTTATGCAACTTATATGGCTTCAATGTGGCAGGATGACTTTTTCCCATGTATTCCTAAAGAAATGATCTATCTTTTGAATAGAGAGAAGGAAAGTAACCTTTGCCACATTGTAGGTGAAGAGATAAATGTAGCCACATGCTTAACTGGACACAGACGGAAGTAATAGTAGCCTTCTTTAAAAAAGAGAGGACATGGTCCTGAAAGATGGGCCAGTGGTTAAAGGCACTTGCTGCTCTTACTGAAGACCAGGCTCAGTTCCCTGCAACCATATGGCAGTTCAGAACCATCTCTAACTCGTTTTCTCAGGGCATCTGATATTTCTTCTGACCTCAGCGGGCATCAGCATCACAGACAATGTACATACAAATATACAGGCAAAACACTTATGGGCATAAAATGAAAATAAATCTTATGAATAGGGAAGGGTGATGACTGGCTATGGGGTGGAACATGGAGAATTCCTCTTGTTCCTTCATTATTAGGCCCCTGCTTTCCTTACAATGTCCATCTCTAGGTTCATGTTATTGGATTTGCCAGTGCTCTACCTCCTTTCAAGTCTTTACAATCTATTCTTGATGCCACTAGCACCAGTGGCACCAGAAATACACTAGAACCTGAGCAAGAACATTTGTTTCTGTCTAGCAAGTCTTGATATCAAGAATGAAATGAAGGCTTAAAAAGTAAGCTATATCCACTATGCACAATTTGAAGCCAGTGGCATAGATTTCCACCACTTAATGCATACACTTTGATATAGATTGTATGTATGGCCCTTAAAGAATTACAGAATATAAGTAGTGTCAATGAGACAGCATGCAATGTTATGCAATGTCATGGAAGGAATGAGATATGGCATACCCTTTTAAGAAAATGTACTTTTTGAAATGTTCATAGCATCTTAGTTTGGGTTTCTGTTGCTGTGCATGGACACAGTGACCATGGAAAATATTTAATTGGAGTTATCTTACAGTATCAGAGGGTTAGTCTATTATTGTCATGGCAGATAGCATGGCAGTGTGCAGGAAGACACGGTGCTGGAGAAGCAGCCAAGAGTTTTACATCTGAATCACCCTGCAACAGGAGATTAATGAGCACTCTCCCTCCAAAAAGGCCATAACTACTCCCACATTGCTATGCCTTCTAATAGTACCAGTCCCTATGGACCTATGGGGGCTATTTTTATTCTAACCATCACACATAGCATACTTGCTACTTTGGAAAGTGTATTACTTAAGAATTCCATGCATGTATGGAATGTGTTTTGTTCAGATCCATTCTAACTTTGTCTCCAACTCTTCCAGTGCTCTCCTGACACTTTTCTTTCCCAACTTCTTGGCCCCTGCTTTATCCCACTGAGTCTACTTAGTGTTTTCAGGTTGTGCATGGCTGTAGGGCCATTCATGGGAGCATTGGTATCTTATCAGAGGACACATCCTTGAAGAAAACTGACTATCTTTCCACAGCAACTATCAAGCTCAAATATCACCTAAGCTAAGGGTGGAGCACTGTAAGCCATGTCAATTATAATGGACAAGTATTTTTTTTTATTGGCACAGTAAGTTCTAAGTCATAAAACAGGGACAAGGACTTTCAGTAAGAAAATTCATGGCAGAGATAGGGGAATTGAATGCCTATACATCTTAAGTATTACTTTCTCTAAGAAAGTCAACAAAAGTGCTGCCATGAGAATTGGAAAATAGAGCCCCGCCACCACCCCACCTCCTTCCCAATATTTTCACCTCCTCTATATTTTATGATCCTCCTTTTCTTGCCAGGGAGTCTCATTCCACCGTTTAGTGTAGCCTCCCTTGGTGACTGCCCTCATTTGGAGTATCTTCTCTGGAGGCTGACGCTGCTCCCTTAATGGAAAACAGAGCATGTTGCTGATGTGCCAAGCATCAAATATTGCTGAACTCAGATGGCTAATGACTCACACAGGTGTACAAATATGTGATATCCTCTGCTGCACGCTGCTTCTTCTGCTCGCTTAATTTCCCACAGGATTCACTATGCATGATACTCTAATGGCTTCCCAGTGACCTCAACAATTGAGCTGGTATAATTGGCACCCACAAAAATAAGCTAAATTCCTTATCTTGGCATTTAGACTCCACCAAAGAACATTTCTTTTACTTCAACCTGTCAGCCACAACTCCTAAGTCAAACTAATGGTGGAATCAGATGAGAAAACAAGAGAGCATATTGGTTACTTTCTCACTGTTGTAACAAAACACTGCCCCCGATTGGACTTAAGTGTAGTTATTTCTTGCTCTCACTTCAAGGGACAGTTCTTCATGGTGGATGAAACTTGAGACTTCTGGTTCCACTGAATGCTAATGCTCAGCTTGCTTTCACCTTTTATTCTATTAAGGACCCCAGCCCACAGGATGTCACCATCCACACTAAGCATCCTTAGTCTTCCCATTTTAGTTAAGTCAATCTCTAAAGCCCTTCACAGAAAGTTACAGTGCTTTTAGTGTTATGTGATTCTATATTCTGTCAGACTGGCACTAGTAATCATCATGGCCAATGGGAATCATCTGGAAGGTGCAGGGACAATGATGAAGTCAGTAAAAGAAGAGAAGAAAATGTGATGACATAAATGAGGACATGGTGATAAAACCCACTGCCACACCTACTATCTTTAAAAATATTTTTTCCAAAGGAAAAGTATTATTTTGACAGATTCTGCAAGATTTGAGTTGGGAAGTTATAGTCTGTGCCATGTCATCCCATCTCATTTGGGTAACGTGGACCATATTATGTTAAGAATCATGACAGTGTAAGAAGGGACAGAAAGTTGAGTATGACTAAGTCTGTGAAAGCTGGGCACACGTTTTCCTTCTGTACACCACTTTTGAGCTTGGGCTAAAATGGATCACTGTTCTGGGCCTCAATTTCTTCCTCTATCATTTGGACATGATAATGTAGACAATGATGCTCCCACTAAATAGGCCATGCTGACGTGTGGAACACATTCTGAAGATGAATAGGACCTTTGTGCAGACACAATTAGATTATCTATCATAGGGTTAAGGAGGTGAGACTGTCAATCAAGAAAGGAATATGCAGCAAGCTTACTTTAAAAGGTGTATAAATTGGCTCTTAAGTAAAAGTAAAAGAGAATCAGAAACTGTAAGGCAGTGTACATATAAGATTCAATGTAAGGAGAAGAAATATACTAATTATTGTGAATATTCCTGCATCCTTGGTTGGATTTTCACCATGGTCTACTTCCTGTGAAGTTCATTTGAATAGTTTGCATACAGAATCCTGCCATCTTATGAAATACTAGTTCCTATTTTCAGGGGAAACTTTATAGAGATTTTTCAGTGAGCTCCTTGTTAAAAATGAAATGCTAGTTTTTTAGCCCTTCATACCACTATGAAAAGTTGAGTGTTGGTAGTGTTGTGAGGTGAGTTGGCTTTTTGTGTATGTAAGGAATGTAGTGTGTATCTTATGTACCTTACATACCTTATGTATCTTATGTATCTATCTTATGTAAGGAATGTAGTGTGTATCTTATTTGGAATCAGTGATACAGTGTTGGAGAGTGTGAAGACATGCATTTTCAAGTATGGGGATATATATATATATATATATATATATATATATATATATATACACACACAAATATAAAATCCCTAAATGTAGTTAGAGGTTGCATATTGCAAGATGAGAGATAGGATGTGTGGTTGACAAGACTAGAAATATAAAGTAATGTAAAAAATGTAGAAGTTCACATGAAAAATAAAGAAAAATAATTGTTTTTCCTGAAGTTCTAAGATAGTTTTTCCAGTGTTGCATCTTATTAAAGATAAACACAAAAATGAACTTAAATGAAGAAAAGTATTAGTGGATATTTTTATTCTTAATATTATTACTAGCTAAATTTTGATATGTCTAAGTGAAAGAAGAATAAAGGGTACCCTGTTTTTATTTTAAAATAATCATGGTTTTACTTGTTTATGCCATGAAGGTGAAAAATGAATTTATCTTTAAAATTTTCAAATAAAAAGCAAATATTTTGGTTTAGGACATATCACATTGGTGGAATTCTCACCTAGAAAATGCTGAGTTAGATTCCCAGCACCACTGAAGAAAATAAAAGCAAATATGTGTCAAATATGTTATATTTTTGTTCTCTGAGGACTTAGTATCAAGGAAATAACAAGCAAAATTTCCCACCTCAAATATAAAGAATGGAGTCCCATTTGGAATAAAAATAGATGCAACAGAGTTAATCATAATAAATGAAATAAAAGTTTCAGAAAAATTAAACTTCATATTTTCTGTCACCTGTGGATTCTAAATAACATAGATACATACTATCATGTAAATGTATACACACACACACACACACACACACACACACACACACACACACACACACATATATATATATATATAGTAGAAATGAAGCTGCCTAGAGAACAAAGGAGAAAATTGGGGGCAGGGTAATTTACAGAAACTATTGGAGTTTATGGGGGAATATGCTTAAATCACATTATAAACATGCATGGAAATGGCCTTCTGCATATACAGAAGAAAATATCTTCCAATCAAGCACTGGACAGTTCATTTCATCATAACATTACCATCTTGGCAAATTTTACTCAAAGTAAAAAGTTTAACGCACTGAAAGCATACCCCATTCTCTCTAGATCTTGATTTTTGTTGAAAAAAAATTGTCAGGAAGAAATATGTAACTAGTACAGTATGTCCTTCAGACGTGAATTGTTTCAGAGCTGGAGAGATGGTTTAGTGAGTGGAGTACTTTCTGTACACACATGCAGGCCTGAATTTACATCATTGACACACACTTGTGAAGCCAGGTGAGGCTAGAAAATGACATAATTTGGACTCAATATTTACCTGCACGTAGGCAAACAAAATTGGTCCTATGTCCAGTTATTCAAAGAAGGAAGAGGGATTCAAATATCCCTTTACCTATGAGACATTGGCCATTGGTAGGTTTTTGGAGATGGAGAAACCATATCTTTAGTTGTGCATCTATTATCGAGTTCTCCGGGCTCCAAAGGATTACCCTGTTTAATCTTGGTCGGTCACAAAACAAGACAATTAAAAGTAAACATGAGAGAGGGCTGTGGAGAGAAACGAAGGTAAGTGTGTGTGGGGGGCTACAGTATGGGAGCGAGACTGGTCAATAGTACGGCATACAAGTGCAAAATTAGAAACGCAAACAAACATAGAAATAAATAAGAATATTTATGTCTATATACCTTGTTCCTTGTCAACACAAATGAAAATGAAAAGTGAGTCAGTTTTGGTCAGTGATCCAAAAACACACAGGAGCTTCCTCATCATCCGACTACATCATCCTTAAAGGCAGTGATTAGAAGAATGCACCCGCTCCCTCAGGTACCGGACCATAGAGCAACTCCTACACTCAGGAAGAGAGCTAGCCAGCGCACATTAATCTTTCCGCTGTAGTAAGGATCCTCTAGAGTAGAGAGCTGTACTGTTGGAAATACTCTAGAAATAGAACTGGGAAACCCATAATCGCCTCTGTCTAGAAGATTGGAGGTAGAAGATAAAGAAACGCACACAAAAAGTAGTCTCTTTACTCACGTTTTCCATTATCTGAAGTCAAAAGCCTGTTTATCGCTACAGGCTGCATGCCCGCGGACTTAGGGTGTTACTGGGCAACCAACAGCCTTCAGTCTGAGACTCAAACATAGGGGTAAAGCATGCAAGAAAAAAAATTCTAATTGTGTGGAACTGAGAGAAAGAAGCATTAGTAAGAAAGAATTAGCGAGAACGCAAATAACCTTGAATTCTTGCATTGCTATATCAGCATTCTGGCACTTAGGAGATGGTTTATGGAAATGCTTATCGAGCACAGATGTTATCTCTCTGCTTTCTTCACAACCTGAGTGCACGCTATGTAAAAATTATCAAATTGTGATTGCAGAAGCAATTTTAACAGATGTGTATCCATGTGGATAAATCATTGCAAGATTATTAGATCCCTTAAAATAATTCTTTTTTTTTTTTTTTTCACTTCTTTGGTTTACTGATTGGTTTTCAAGAAAATTATTCTGAAATAATTCAAGCTCGTATTACGCCTAGTTTTCAATTGCAGTGTAGATAAAAGTAGCCAATTTTATGGTTAAATCAATTATCTATCATTTTTAGTAAAACAGAAACTTAGAGATGTAAAAGAGTAAATAAAAAAGCAGAAGTTCCAGCTTAGAAAGGAGATGGACAGTAGCTCTGCCTTGCCACCGTGAAGCACTACTTTCTGCAAAGGATGGTTTGCATCTGTCGGCATAAGTCTTCCCACAGTATACCTAGGTGCATGTCACTCTCCGCCTGCCTTCTCTATTCTAGGTTGTGTGCCACATTTTAAACAGCGTAAAGGATTTCCACCACTGGCAGGGAATGGGGACATAAGAGTGTCTCTAAAGTGAGCATGCTGAAGCACAGGGAAAGATGCATGTCCCAGGCCAGAAAAAGACAAAGTAGGCCCTTCCTGCACCTCTGGACTCCTTTAATCTCTCATGAAATATCATAACCAGTACCCCATCTTCTCTTTGGTGACCATAGGGTTCTAATAAGTCTACTGGCACAAATATCTGTCTTCTAAAAGCATCTTGTCAGACATACCAAGTAATAATGTTTTACCACATATCTGGGCATCCCTTAGCTGAAACAAAAATCAGTGTTTTTGAAGCAGTCTTGAAAAATTGTGCTGGTTATTTAAACACTAAAAAAAATCACAATATGAAAAAAAACTTTTATTCTTTTGTAAACACAAGTATTTTTATTTCTTATTTTGATTAATTATACTACCATATACCAAGAGAACAAGATTTCTGATTCCTCTGTATTAATCTTTCATAAAGAAAATCATGTTTCAAGGTCTGATGCAGCATGACTTTCTTCTCTCTGTGCTCCTCCCACTGAGATTCTTTTCCCTTAGTTACAACAGCTAGTCTTCCCTTTCCACTTAGTACTCCCAATATACACACAATTCTCTAAATTTTAAACACTTCCCTTTGCACTCTAGCATATAACCCTACTCTGTAATATGAATTTATTTACTTATATGGACCACCTTTATCATGTGGTCTTGTGTTTTGAAATTCTGCCAAACTTAAAGGAACCCAGATTAAACCAAATATAAGCTTAGTGGTCGATAATCAGCAATACTTACTAACCCCAAGTATATCAAATATGTCTCCACTCTCTTCCAGTGCATCCCTCTGTATACACTGCATCCCTCTGTATACACTGGCCCGTCATCGTTGTCTCAGCCCATTTCACAAGTCATAGATCTCAGCAAGAATTCAGAGAAGATTCATAATGTCCTTAAGGCCAGGCTCTAACACTGGACTCAGCAATCAGGAGAATCCAACCTGTGCAAGTTGGCCTATGAATTCACTAATGGCATTTATAAAAACTCATTAGAAAATTTTAAAAATATATTTTTGTTCCTTAATAATCAAATGTCTGACATATACTAGCCACTCGGTTTTTAGTAAATGTATCTCCCTATATGTATATGACAGATAGAAATTAGAATCCATCAGAATCAAAAATCCATCCTGAGAATTTAGTGTAGTTTTACATAACTGAATATTAGTCATAAACCTGTAATTTCATGGCTTCTTTCAACATTTACCATATTGATGGAAGTAAAGTTGAGCAATTCTTTATTGCCTTTTTCTGCTTAATGAGTTCAGAAATGACAAGTTGAAGAAATCAGACATTTTGCCCAAAGCCACATAACTAATACCTGTGGGCATCCACTCCAGATGCTTTCAGTTCTGCCACACTCAGCTACGATGCACTCAATTAACCATACCTAATCCTCTGTGCAGCCTTCACACATCTACAAAATTGCACTTTAGATGGTTAAAGTTGATGGAACTGGCACGATCCAGAAAGGCTTTGGAGACAAAGCCCTGGGCATGACTGTGAGGGAAATTTCAGACAAGGTAAAGTGAGGAAAGGCAGCATCATTGCATGGCTTGTCCCTGGAAACCAGTATGGCACTGCAATTTCTCCTTCTAGAAAGAAGATACCATTACACCTTTCCCAAATATGTTCTCTGAGAATAAAGAAAATAGTTATTCCATGTGGAATGAGAGAACGGCTCAGTTTCACTCCCCTTTAGGTCTGAACTCCATGGGCAGCTACACAAGAACTTACTTCTTATGTCCAGGCCGTAAGTAGTAACATTAACCAAAATCTATGCGAGAGTGTATGTCTAGTACCAGTCTTCACAGTCTGATATTGTTTCTCCCTACTCCTAAGACAGTTGTCCACCTTTGCAGTATGATTCCCATGGGAATCTGAGTTTTTCATCAGGTTTTTCGAAGTTGATTTTTCCTGCCTGAGCAGCTGCTCATCACCAAAGCATCTGCCTTCCTAGCAGGGTCATGTTCTTTTATGTTAATGGATCTCTATTAGGAGCCATCAAATCAATTAATCTCATGGATAAATCCTCTTTCCTGCTCCTAAATCTCATGAAAGGTGCATGGGATAGTTGAAGGCTATCTTGGAGAACTGTTAAGGATAGACCCTTAGTCGCAGGTCAAAACGACAAAATGAAGCTCTTATTTTCTTACCTATTACAGACTTTACTTATGATTCTAGAACCACAGAGAACAAATTAATGATAAACTGCAAGCAGCCAACAAGTATCAAAATTTCACATTTTAACTTTCTCTTATTTAATAATCAATAATAGAAATAATAAGAAAATCACATACACACATTGAAATATATTAATGTTAATTTTCATAAGATTTCATTGTTCTATTGAATTCTCTAGCCAGGTTCAGTGTATAAAAAAGAAATGCTCAACATCCTTACTCATCAGCTAAATGTAAGTCAAAAATGACTTTGAGATTCTATCTTATACCTATCAGAATGGCTAAGATCAAAAATTCAAGTGACAGCACATGATGGCAAGGATGTAGAAAAAGTGAAAACCTTCTCCATTGCTGGTGGGAGTGAAAAATTGTACAAGCACTTTGGAAATCAATCTGGCAATTTCTCAGAAAATTGGGAATAGCTCTACCTCAAAAGCCAGTTATAGCACTCCTGGCATATACCCAAAAGATGTTCCACCGTACAACAAGGTCACTTGCTCACCCATGTTCATAGCCGTTTTATTTATAATAGCCAGAATCTGGAAACAACCTAGATCTCCCTCAACAGAAAAATAGATAAAGAAATGGCGGTACATTTACACAATGGAACACTACTGAGCCATAAAAACAAAGAAATCACGAAATTTGCAGGCAAATAGATGTAACTAGAAAAGATCATCCTGAGTGAGTTAACCCAGACACAGAAAAGCACACATGGTATGTACTCACTTATAAGTAGATTTTAGCTGTATAGTACAGGATAAGCATGCTACAGTGCACAGACCCAAAGAAGATAAGTAACGAAGAGGATCCAAGGGAGGATTCTTAAATCTCACTCAGGGGAAGAAAAGCAACAGACAGAGGTTGGAGAGAGAGAACAAGGTAGGGAGGGAGCACAGAGAGAAATAAGAGTGCTGATCAGACCTGGCAGGGGAGGGCTAGCGCAGGGGATGCAGGGGGCAGGAAGACAGAAGGCCTGCAGAGAAAAGAGGAACTGTAGGTGGGAGCATCTGTGTGATAAGCTGGAGACCTGAGTCAGAATAGGTCTCTGGGAGGATATGAGGGGAACTATAGCCGAGACCTCTAGTAGCAAGAGCCATGCGGATTGAAGAGGGCACTCTCTAACTAGATAAGACTCCTAATGAAAGGAAGAGAGTACTAACCCACCCACAAAATTTTGATCCAGACTTATCCTGTCTACAAGATGTGCAGGGATAAAATAGAACAGATAGAGAAGAGATTGAGGAATGCCCAATCAATGCCAGGCTCAACCCAAGACACACCCCCTGGAAAACAGCCAACCCCTGACACTTTTAACGATATTTCGTCCTCTGATAGGCTCCACACAGCATCTTTTGAAAAGGATACTGAGACTCATATCACACATTGGGTGAAACATAGGGAGTCTATGGAAAGTGGGGGAAGAATAAAAGGACCTAGAAGTGGCAAGAGCACCATAAGAAGATCAACAGAGACAACTAACCAGGGCCAGAGGGGATTTTGGAGTCTGAAGCACCAACTAAAGGCCATGTGTGGACTGCACCTAGGTCTTCTACATAGATTTAGCCAATGGACAGCTCTGGCTTCGTATGGGTCCAATAGTAAGTGGAGCAGGAGCTGTCTTTGACCTGGACTCTGTTGCCTGCTTTTCAGTCACTTCTCTGTGAGGGGACTACCTTTCCAGGCAACAGGGGAAGAGGACAAATTTGATTCTGATGCTCCTTGGTGAGCTGGGAAAGGTTGTTGGGGGGCCTCCCCTTTCCTGAGCATTAGGGAAGAGGAGAAGGAGGGTAAGCCTGGGAGGAGAGGAAGGAAGGGGCTACAACTGGGATGTAAAGTGAATAAATAAATAAGTTAATGTAAAAATATCTGTAGGCAAATAATAGAGTATTATTTATTTAATAGGATAATTTATGCTTAAATTCCAGCAATATGGCTAACTTCTCAAGTTGCTCTTTTAGTTTGATACAGTTATCTGAAGTATTGTAAAGTGAATGCTATTGTACTTATAGCACACAAAATGGTAATATATATTAATGAGGGTCATAAGCAAATGTATGTCACCTATAAATACATAAGTGAGATGATTTTCAAATAGTTCTTAATAAAATACTCAAAATTAAAGGGAATATAAATATTTTTAGTCAATAAACATACATAGCTATAATTAATGTAATTCATTTTGTATTGTTGTTATGTTTCAGGAAATCATTTTCTTATTTTATATCATTTTTAAATTTTTATGAGAGTTTTGCATACATCTATACATGTGTAACATTTGTGTACTTGGTGCCTGTGAGGTCAGAAGCAGGTATTAGATCCACAAAACTGGAGTTAATGATGTTTATAAGACAATTTGTGGATCCTGGGAAAAGAATTATAGTTATCTGTAAGGAAAAAGTGCTCTTAACTTTGAACAATATCTTAAGCTCTAAAATATAAACACTTTTCCAACAAAATAAATTGGTTGTCAAGATTGTCAAAGTTAGGAATTGGTAAAACTTTAATTTTAGTACTAACAAATATAATTTTCCTCATAGTACAGACATTTAGTGCAGCTACAAGTCTTATGGATGAAGAGGAAATCTGTACTTCCTAGTGGGTACAATGCTTGGAACAAGGAGAGAATGATGGAAGTGGGTCCCAGATGACAGGGGGAAGAGAGTGTCAATGCTGTTGACTATGCCACCCAGGCAGAAGGCTCTCACCATTTTCCTGAGCATAGGCATTGGCCTGATGTACTGTATGCAGCATCAATCACAGCCTATTGTTAATTGCCATGAGGCTGTGAAGAGGAACCATAGTTTCAGTCTTCCCAGTTTCTTGGGTACCAAATAAGCTTACATGAAATGCCTGAGTTTTGACAGTGTCTGTTGCCAGATTTTGGAAATATGTAACAATAGTATAATCGTTTTCCTCATTTACAGATATAAAATTTTACAGGGATCTGGAAAAATATGGAATCCCACTTCTCTCGATATGAGCACTGGAGGAGATCAGGTATCTAACTACAGCCAGTGAAGTCTGCATTGGTGGTCCCAGCCCTTCACAGAGCAGAACAGAGAGGAGAGCAAGTTTTCCAACCTAAACTGTTCCTGGGGGACTTTCAGTTCTTTCTGTTTCAACAAAGCTAGTTTCCAAAAATTCACTCACATCATATTCCAAGGACAGACAAGTAAGTGAAGGTTTATACACTTCTTTTTAAATGGTAGTTTGTTTTAGATATTGATAAAACGAGGCCAATACTCTGCTGTACTCTTATGTCCCTGACTTAAGTTTAGATGCTACGTTGCAGAATAGTAAAAAGGTTTGCACAAACTCATCTGTCAGGTCAACTCAGAATCCTGGCTCTAGAGCTTGCTTTAACCCCAGATGTTTCTCTAAGAGAGTATTCTCTGACTATGTCAGCAAGATATTATACACTTAATCCACAGTTTACGTGAACTAGAGAATTACTAGTTAGAGGATACATAAAATAGAGAATTCGAGAGAGAGAGAGAGAGAGAGAGAGAGAGAGAGAGAGAGAGAGAGAGAGAGAGGAAGGGAGAGAGAGAGAGATGGATATATTATATATACAGTGAATATGTGTAATGAGCATGTATACACAATATAGCTAGCACATAATTTGCATGAACAGCTAACAACGTGTTAACTACCTACTTTATGAATTAAGTTCCACTGAAAGGCAGCAATGCTCATATATGTATTTTTATCTATGACTGTTTTTCTATGTCAATGGCAGATATTAGCTCATGTCAAGTGTGCAATGAGGAACCAACCTGAAATTTCTTATCCTCTCACTTCAGAGTTTTGCACAAAGATAGGAAAGATGTTCTCTTCAAGATGTATTGCCAAATACAAATAGCCTGAACACTATGAGTGTAACAGTTATATAATTCCTGATTGTTTTGATGTTGTCCTAGCTGTAGGTAGATTATTATATATGTGTGTGTAATAATATAATGTATATGTAAAAAATTTAAAAAATAATTAAAAAAAGAAAAAGTCAAAAACAAAACAACAAAACAAAAAAAAAAAAAAAAAAAAAAAAGAAAAAGTCAGCTCTAAATAATTCCTTGTTCAATTACACTGCTTTCTAGTACACTAAATCTCCTTTGAAAATATACTCACATATTTAAATATATTACACAAATGTAATATAAATATATTATTTTATAATAATAAAATAGTAGCCAACATGGGCCAAAAAGATTATCTTCACAGTGGGTGGTGTGTGCCCTCCTTGTGAGACATGACTCACACATCGGTTCTTCTCCCAAAGAGAACTCAGGACAGACCAAAATAATGATTCTACCAAAGTCCAACGTGATGAACCAATTTTTTATTGAGATGAGCTTTTCAGTGACACAGCTGTTTTTTGAGTCTCACTGCCCACATACTCCTGTAAGTAAGTGGGAGGCGATGTGGGAGGGGGCTACAAGCAGGATGTAAAGTGAGCAAAATAAAAAAAAAATACATTGTAAGTGATCACTGCGATTCAAAGCAGGATGTCACCTTGGATGGACATGAAGATCTGTGGTAAGAGATCTTCAAGAGTTATTTACCCATTCTGTAAAGAATGAAACAGTCATAAAAGCTGATCCATCAGCTGAAGATCTGAACAGAGAAAGGACCTTTGGGTGTTCCTTTTAAAATATGTTTGGACAAAGTGTGGGGATGGCTGGAACCCATGGTGTAGGCTGACAATCAAGTACAGCTAAAGTCTAGAGAAAGAAATCAAGAGTGAATGTGTCCATTTTTTCTAGAATTTGAGTATCCCCAAAGTTGTGACATAAATTTTCTTGATTCAAATAAAGCAAAGCAAGTCAGATCATAAAGTTTGTAATTTTTCATCCATAGTCCTAATCTGCGGTTTAGACTCCCTGTGTGCCCACCATTCTGAAGTGATAGCAGATAGTCTTCCAGCTGTTGAAGTCTGGTGTGTGCAGGTGTCATTGATCTGCCTGCCTCTGAATGCTACCAAAAAACAAACAAATAAACAACAACAAAACATTTAGTGCCATGATCTACAGTGTGTGTCATGTCTGTTTAGACTTGGCCCCAACTTTTATAATAATTAACATAAAATCATAAGAAAAATTATCGAAAGTAGGTTATTAAGTATTTACTGAAAGATGTGGTCTCTCATTGCAAGGTGTGCTGTGCACGCAGCAGCCACCACCACAACTTATCTGTCATAACCACTTTATGAGGGTAGAGTTTATCAATAAAATTCTGCAAAAGGAAGAGATGTCATATACGACAACTGTTATTTGCTTCCTTATACTTTGTGCTTATTTCAAATATACTAAATGGACATTCAATTATAGAAATACACACCTAATGCAGAACCCAGTATGTTTGAAAATCCTGGTGTCCTTAGGTCTTTCAGTTAATGATAGACTAGGAAATTGATGGTTTGCATATTAAAATACTCACTGAGCCACATTCAAACTCCAGAATATTTTTAGGTTGTATCTATACAGGAAAATTTTAATTTAATAATTTAATTTTAATTAATATGAAATAACTGAGTGACAATTGAACTGTGAATCTGTGGTCCACAAGAGCTAATTGACCATTGTTGGAATTACAAAGCAAGTGCCATGAAGATAAAATTACAATTCAAATGTAAATTCTTTTCACACATAAAAAGTGATGGCTGTACTCATTGAGAAGGTGATTTCACTCACCAGCATGTCTAGGCAGATGAAATGAAAGTCTGGTATACTTGATGTCAGAGCATGAAAGACCCATTTGTACAATAACGAAAGAACACGATTAGAACTTATGATATTAAAGGTAATGAATGGTTCAGGAAATATCTTTGTTCTCCCAAAAGTTTGACAGAAAGCATATTTCACATATCTAATACTTTATTTGCATTCACATATTCGACTACCTTGTCTATATATCCTTGTATTTACCAAAAAATCATTTCTAATTCTTAACAATGAAATGTAGCTATTCAAAATTCCCTTCATATTTTAACTTGCATCCAACACATTGTGACTTTTGTGCTAGCTTTTATGTACCCTTATATTTTTACCAATACTTCTCAATCTCCTAATAGTAATATATGAAACCTACCATCACTTAGAATCTGCACTGTTGAAAATTATAATATTTCTATTCTCTGTGTTTTTAATTCATACTCTGTCCAGCAGCCAGGGTGAATTAAAATCAGATTTATCTCTCCATTACAATTGCCCTCCAGGGGCTTCCAAATATAATTTAAGTCACCTTGTGACTCTTAGACAGCTCTATATGTGATAAAAGCAGGTAGTAAGCTACTATATGCTGCTTGTAAATAAGGGCAATCCTATTGAACAGATTTCTTCTGCACACAACCTAATAATGCCATACTTGGGGTGCACAATAAAAAATACTAGGCTTTTACAGATTATATAAATCTGTAAGGGAGGGAGATAACTAGGAATAGGGAGCCACACATGATCATGAATACCCTAGATCTTACGGATGCTAGTCAGTTTTCCTCACTTTTAAAAGGTATTTGTCTTTTTTTTTTTTTTTAAGAAAACTATTGAAGTAATACAGAAAACATCTAAATACCTGTTACCCATGGGCTCGGAGTCAAACGCTGACATCTCATTGGCGGTTCTGGAGGCCATGCCCTTGTGTTGAGACAGGAAGACTCAACCTTGATGCGCTGTTTCTTTGGGTACCCCTATGACTTACAGTTATAACACTTTACTTTTGAGATTATAATTATATCATTTCTCCCTGCAAATCCTCCCATATAGTCATCTTTGCTCTTTATAAATTCTTGCCATTTTTCCTTGCTGTTACATTTATATATGTATATGTATAGACATATATTCCTAAATATAACGACCTCAATCTGTATAATGTTACTTCTAAGTATGTTCTCAGGGTAGATTATTTGGTACTAGATAACCAATTGGTGGCATCTTTCCTGAGGATGACTATATCTCTTACTACTCCCGAGCTTCTTGTAGTTCTCTGTGTAAGGTAGAGTCCTCAAGGTTTTCCCCTGTCTGCTTTAACATATCCATTGATGTCATTCTTGTTAAGCTCATGTTAGTAAAGACTTTATCCTTTGTCACTCTTTGTAATTGATTTCCCAGGTAATATTGGACAAATTATCTTTTTAGTTAGTCCTTAAGGAATAAATAGAGAAAAGAGAAGATCTTCACCAGCCCTATATCTGACAAAGTCTAATATCCAAAATATATAAAGAACTCAAGAAATTAAACACCACCAAACCAAATAACCCAATTGAAAAATGGGGGTCATAACTAAACAGAGAATTCTCAACAGAGGAATATCAAAAGGCTGAGAAACACTTAAAGAAATGCTCAACCTCCTTAGTCATCAGGGAAATGCAAATCAAAACAACTCTGAGATTCCATTTTACACCCATCAGAATGGCTAAGATCAAAAACTCAAGTGACACCACATGCTGGTGAGGATGTGGAGAGAGAAGAACACTCCTTCATTGCTGGTGGGAATGCAAACTTGTACAACCACTTTGGAAATCTATCTGGCGCTATCTCAGAAAACCGGGAATAGGGCTTCCTCAAGACCCAGCTATTCTACTCCTTAGAATACACCCAGAAGATGCTCCAGCACACAATAAGAAGATTTGCTCAATCATGTTCATAGCAGCCTTATTCATAATAGCCAGAACCTGGAAACAGCCTAAGTGTCCCTCAGTAGAAGAATGGATAAAGAAACTGTGGTACATTTACACTATGGAATACTACTCAGCTCTTAAAAACAAGGAATTCCCAAATTTGTGGACAAATAGATTGAACAAGAAATGATCATAATGAGTGTGTTAACCCAGAAGCAGGAAGAGTCAAATGGTATATAGTCACTTATATCTGGACACTAGCCCAAAGGGCATGTCCCAAGAAAGTCTTCACTCACCGGGAAAGTGGGTCAGCGGGGAGGACATCCTATTAGGACTTAGGTGAGAGAAGCATGGGAGAATGGGGAAATGGAAAGATCCAGAGGGTCCTAGAAACCTACAAGAAGAATATTATGATGGGCAGATCTGGGCCCAGGGCTCCGGCTCAAACTATGGCACCAGCCAAGGACAATACATGCAGTAAACTTTGAACCCCTACCCAGATCTAGCCAATGGACAAGACATTCTTCACTGTTGAGTGGAGAGTGAGGTCTGACTTTCACACGAACTCTGGTGCCTCATATTTGACCATGTCCCCTGGAGGGGGAGACCTGGTGGCACTCAGAGGAAGGATAGCAGGCTACCAAGAAGAGACTTGATACCCTATGAGCATATACAGGGGGAAGAGGTCCCTCTCAGTCACTGGGAGGGAAGTAAGAGAAAAATGGAAGGGAGGGAGGAATGGGCGGATACAAGGGATGTGGTAACAATTGAGATGTAATATGAATAAATTAATAGAATATATTTTAAAAAATAAAGATAAGTATATAGAGAAAAATGTCACGGCATAAAAATATGGGATTCATCACTTATAACTTAGAAAATCAATTAATCAATCAGCCATTTAATCTCTATCTTTCCTCTCTCTCTCTCTCTCCCTCTCTCCCTCTCTCTCTCTCTTCACACACACACACACACACAAACATTTATTTATTTATCTATGGTAATTATGCACAAAATACCTTTTCAGAATTGTATACACAATTGAAAATACTTTTAGTTGAAAATATCAGGATTAATTTTGAGAAGAAAGTGTATCCCTGGATACCCAATAGTGAACATATTATGTTCTGTGCAATGCAACAGTGTAACAACCAAGTAACAAAGAAATAACTGTATGAAAGCAAACTGTTGTCATACAAACTGAAGGAGGAACAGTAAATTTCTTAAAGTTTCACCTTGTAAACTGTAGACATAGGGAACTGTAGACATAGTTGAAAATATATTTTCAACTGGAAAAATGTAAATCAATCATAAAAGAATGAATAGTTACCTCTGGTGATTGCTTTTAATAAAGTTGCATGTAATTATTACAAAATATAGAAAATTAAGAAAGTAAATAAAAATGTTAAGTGCAGTGTAAAAAGAGCGTTGACAGTGCATATTAATAAAAGGTGAAAGTTTTTCATAATTAATTGTCATTACACTATTTTAAAAAATCCACTCCAAGTTCCATACATTTTGTACAATTTTTGTCATATCACTTTTAAATATTGTTTGTAAATTATAAAAATAAAGAATGTCATGGTAACAGGTATTATAGTACATATTATATTCATCGCATTTAAATCCTTTAGTTATTGAATGTATTGCCTTTATTACTATAATCTTAGTGTATAAATGAAATTCTAACAAGTGTTAATCTTTTATGAAATATCAATAATAAATTAAATATTTCATGTTTTATTCATATTTACATTCATTTTTGTTTTAATCATTTGTTTATATTCTTGCTCTAAAAAATCAATTTGTGTTAAAGTGACACATGTATGAAAACAATTTATCTACACATTTTACTGGCAGTAGAAGCCAACAGTCAGAAAATAAATGTTTATTTTTTAAGATGTTACCATTTCGAGTATGGTTCAGACATTCTCTAAAGCTTGAGTGGATAATTTAAAGTAAAATTATGTTTCCATTCTCTTTAAGACACTATGGCTGTACACATGGATCGCTAGATTCGGAAACGTAACAACATTTTTCATTTTCCTTGTGGTCGCAGAAAGTCAATTTATTAAAAAAATTGAATGATTTTTTTTCTACATAAAATGTTTTTCCATTTGTATCTCATGCTTGTGTTTTAGTCACTGTAAACACTAAGTTAACAAGCACAGAACCGCTGCTTCGAAGGACAGACGCGGGGCTATGTTCCATTAGCCTCTGGTCACACCAGCAGCCGCTAAGGCACAACCTGGAATATGTCTAAGGTTACCATGTTGAGCCTGTCGCTGAAGCATCACCTCTAGACTCGGGGCCAGCTGAGTGGGACAGGCATGAGTGAGGTTCGCAGGTAGAAGTCATATGTTCTCTGTCAGACTCACCGTGCTTTTACCGTGCACAGCGATTGTACACAGAAACTCTTTAAATATGTGCAGTCTTCAATAAAAAGCACGTACACGGAGTAAATGAAGGCCTATGGCGACAGGAAAATGAGACATTTTTACATTCTGTGAGCTGCAAAAGAGGGAGCAGAACGCCCCTTCACTCCACTTAGTCTGGAGTGTTTCACGTTGATGAACTCGATGTTTTCACTGGTCTACGCCATGTCTGAGAATGACTGCAAAATCACTGTGAACATCTGGTTACATAATTTAACACATGGCTGGTTTGCTGGTGTATCTCTGCAGAGTGAGGTTGAAGGGCGTTTCTTGCTCCTGTCTGTGTCCCTGCCAGCTCATCCCTGCACCACCTGCAGTAGCTTACTGGCTGGGCATCAGCCCTTTCATCTATGCGCTGCCCTTTGGACACATTCTTTTCCACATAGTGAACATCTGCAATAATAAACAAAAGGATGCCAAGATGGATTATGGATAAAGTTGAATTTTTAGTCTATAAACTATGTCTGGGGTGAAGATTTGGTATGTGGCATGTTCTGGTGCCTTTCAGGTTGGATGAGAGTTCAGAAAACAAGGGGAGAGAGAGAGAGAGAGAGAGAGAGAGAGAGAGAGAGAGAGAGAGAGAGAGAGAGAGAGAGAGAGAGAGAGAGAGAGAGAGAGAAGAGAGAGAGAAGTTCAGTGGTCATCCATCAGTACCACATTTGCATGAGTTCTTACGTTTTTTCACACACAAAAATACATCACGTCATTTTCTTAAGCAATTGTCTTCTTCCCTAAGATGGAATAGCCATCAGTTTACCCACTTCTCTCACACCCTCTCCTGCCAAGAGCCAGGCAACTAATTTTATTATGGTTGAACTCTTCTTCCTTTAGTTCTGGGGTGTCAACTTTCTGTGAACAGTGAGCAAGTGTCTAGATTCACCCCTTTAGTTTGTGTTAAGGCCAGCATAGAATGTCCCTTTTTTTTTATTAATGCCTTTATGTACCAAAACTCAAACAGTTAGTAATTAGTAGATTATTTTTAAGTATAAAATGTTCATTTTCATGTCTTTTGACCTGTTTGAATGTCTATAAATGGAGCTTATTTTAATTCCTTCTTGGTTTAGTATTATTCTTCTCAGGTACTATTAGTATAGAGACTAGTGTGGCTATTTGAAGCATACCAAGTCTTCTTGACCTCTGAGACTATTTCTTTATGTAGACAAAGCTGTCTCTTTATTCATTCTGCTAAGAATAAATGAAGCTGTCTACTGAATACCAACCCAAAAATTACGAAGACTACAGGCAAAGTTCTCTGACGTATGCTATTGCAGTTGTACATAAGGTGAAATAATAAGGCAAGCCAGGTACCACCTGTAATACAAACTTTCATTCAAGAGCCCAGAATAATATAGCACTGTCATCAAGATACACACAATAACTGCTGTATATCAATGTTTAAATGTTGTATGTGTGATATAGTTTCAATAATGCAGCTCTTTATTATTATGTTTAACTTTTGTGTCTTAATAATATAATTTTATTCTCTGCCTTAATAATAATTTTATGAAAATTACAAAGATTTTTCCCTAGCTATATTAATATATCAAAGTACTTGCATTGATTGTAACAAATAATCTTTCAAGTAGTACTGTGTGTGCATAGGAGTTACATGAAAAACCCACAAAAATTCTTGCTAAGTTATCTTTTTTTTCTTTTTTTTTATTAATTTATTCTTGTTACATCTCAATGGTTATCCCATCCCTTGTATCCTCCCATTCCTCCCCCCCCCCATTTTCCCATTATTCCCCTCCCCTATGACTGTTCCTAAGGGGGATTACCTCCCCCTGTATATGCTCATAGGGTATCAAGTCTCTTCTTGGCTACCTGCTGTCCTTCCTCTGAGTGCCACCAGGTCTCCCCCTCCAGGGGACATGGTCAAATGTGAGGCACCAGAGTACGTGAGAAAGTCATATCACATTCTCCACTCAACTGTGGAGAATACAAAACTTCTATAAAAACTAATGTCTGTTAAAAATGTACAATGCTGCCCTATGTGAAGAGTATAGCTGTCAGTATCTGGAAATTAAATGGCACACTATTGTCACCTTATCCCCAAATCTCATTCATATTTTGTCTGTTACACAGATAATGATGTTGATTATCCAGGGTCTAATTCTCACTCACATGCTAAGTCTTTTTTGTATTCCATGCAAATTTTGACATTTTGTGTAGAATGTAAACTTGAGGGTTAGCTGGCTCTGGATACATTGCCCAGCATGGCACTTAGTATGGACTCTGGACATAAATAATGACGATCCAGACAGATGGGGCAGTAGGAACACATTTAAAGATCACTTTAATATGATCATACTTTCAAAATACCCACAGAAGTGGAAAGTATATAAATTATCCCTTAAGTCTTAGAAAGAAGAGAAGAAGTGCACATCAGTTAGCACACCTTTAACTTAAGTACCTTCAGGGTATCAAAAATAGTGGTTAAAAAGAAAATCTAAGTTACTTAATTTTTTGTAGGCACAATGTTCAAGCTCCTCTTCCTCCTCCTCCCCCTCCTCCTCTTCCTCCTCCTCTTCTTCCTCCTCCTTCTCCCACTCATCCTTATTTCACAGAGGCTTCTACCTTCAGCATGTCTGCTTAAAGTTTAAGGCAAAGTAAAGCATGAAACCTAAATATATTGATGTATACAGCATAGGTACTCATTATCTGTGCAAAAATAACACATGCATGCTCATAATAAAAGACATCAGCAGCTACACAGATGCATATGCTTGTAACTACTTATGACCATAAAGCAATGATAAATGGAGAAAAGCCAGATGGACAGTGAGAGAGATAATTAATAAGTAAATGTTTAATTTTTGTTATCATGAGTTTATTCTATGACCCATATGCTCTTGGTTTAATTGTATTTTCTATTTTTCATTTATGAAAAATATATTCTGAAAGTATTGTCAAGGGCAAAGAACTAAACAAGTATGAACACTACACCAATTCATTATCAGGAATGTCATTTCCAAAATGAATGCATAAATGTTGGTAGTCACAACCACTCCTTCCATTGTCTTGGTTGATGAAATCTGATAGCCCGGGTAGAAAACACGTCTGCATGACAACTGTTTTCCTCAAATACAATGGTACGAAGTGAGTGGGCAAAAGTGGAAACAAAAACATTCCTGTGAAGAAGCCTTGAGACTATCTGTAGTTCACTCTACTGAAGATTTGGGAGGACACTGACACCACACAAGTGTCACTCAGGGGAAACGTTTCTCCACAACCCTGATGCTGAGGTCAGTCTATTCCCTGTGGCTCAGTCCTTCATATGACAAGTACAAAATGAACACGGAAAAACCACAGTCATAATTAAATGCATGTTGCTTTCCAAATTAAAGTATGTTTGACTTTCATGAGAATTTTATCCATTTTACTTTGTAATGTATATCAGGAGGGTTATAAAATGTATGGATCCTAATGATGTATAGAAATTAAAATGAATTTTATTGAATGTTAGCAATCAAGACATATGTAGGCATGGTGAAAAGAAAATTTCTATATAATTGCAATGTTTTACAACTCTTGTGTTTATGAATCATCTGGGAGTGTCTTTAAATGCAGATCTGTCTTCACTTACTCTGGAGTAGAGAAAAGGCTTCTATATTTACAATAAACCTTTGCTGTGTGCCGCGCTGTGCGCCCAGGTGTTTTGGAAGCTCTCAGTTGGTTCTTCCACCAAACTTGAGTAGCAAGAAAGTAGAGAATACACAGGGGTACTGCATTTGTCCTACTTTCATTCTCTTAACAAAGAAACTGTCTATCACAGCCAATTCCCACTTACATCATAAATATATCTCAAATTTGAGTACAAATTGTCCTCTGGGGTTTGATTGTACTGTTGTAATATCTGAAAGTTATTCATTCTTTCAAAAAGTGTATAGATTTTTTGGTTCAAATAGTGATTTCTAAGTAGGAAATGAGACTGTGGTATTTTTGGCTGGAGATTTATCTCAGCAGAGAAGTCTTTGGCTAGAATGTAAAAAGGACTTGTTTGGAACTTCTGCATTACAACAACAAACTTCGCTCTGCTTTTTTTTTTTTTTTAATTAGAATCACTCCCAAATGTGTCCTCTAACCTCCAGTCTATTATATAAGGTTTTTGGAAGAAATAAAAGGGTGAACAACAGCAAAAAAGCAAACCAATGACAACCTTTTTTTTTTTTTTTAGATACATTAAACAAATGCAGCCATAGTGTGAGTCTCTAATAGGCAAATCCACAGCTCACCAAAGAAGACACTGCAGTGCACAACCCTCCCAGGGCTCAGCACTTTGTGGAAAAGCTGAACAGTGAGTGATGAGTTACTAGAGATACAGTGGGAGAAAATGAGGGGTGAAATCTTCAGGGGATTCCAGCCTTAAGAGTAATCAATCTCTTTAAACTCCCCTGAGGTATCAAACAAATACCAGGGAGAAAAATCCCCCCGTACTAAGGCAATGAGTTATTTTAAATAAAAACAGTTTGGTAATAATCCACATATTTTAGTTTTCTTTCTGTTATTAGGATGAACAGCATGACCTAAGGAGACTTCGGAAGGAAAGTGTTTATTTGGCTTACATGCCCAGGCTCAGTTGATCACTGAGCGAGGTCCAGGGAGGAGCTCAAGCAAAGCAGAAAACATGGAAGAATGTCCCTCAGTGACTTATTCACCCTGGCTTGTGTTCTGTCAGCATTTTTATGCAAATCAGGAGCACCTGCTACTGGATGGCATCACCCATAGTGTACTGGGTGCTCTCACAGCACTTAGTATTCAAAAAAATTAGTCATTGGGGCCTGAAGAGATGGCTCAAAGGTTGAGAGCACTGGCTGCTCTTCTATAGGTCCTGAGTTCAATTCCCAGCAACCACATGGGAATAGATGGCTCACAACCATCTATAATGGGGTCTGATGCCCCCGATGTACTCTGACACCTAAATAAATAAATAAATCTTTTTTTAAAATTAGCCACACAAGTGACCACAGGCTTGTTTGTCCTAGGAAGTCTATTGACATATCTGCTTCTTAGGTGACTCTCAGTTGTGTGAAGTTTTATAAAGAGTTACTGGTACAACTGTCCTTTCTGATTTTTCTCTCAAGGGACGTCAGTGGCTTTCAGGAGCTCAGCTTTACAGATAACCTGAGAGAAAGACAAGGCCAGACACTGGCCAGTTTCTGCACCTTGTTCTGCCTAAGCACATAAATCCTGAGCATATCAAAATCCCTGTGTCTAAGTGTCCTAAAAAATCATGATGTACTCCTGGCATTGCATATCCACCCATATGCAGAAACAACTTACCCATAACTCAGCTGAGACCTCTGCATAGCAATGCTTCTCATTTATTTCATCACTCCTAAGTATCATGGAAAAACTTACGTTATCTTAAAAATAACCTTAGAAACAAATGGCAGTGCAAGCTCCAAAAACAAAACCATGTGTAAAAGTGATCGTATTTGAGTTATCATATTTAAAACAATCATAATTAATATACTGAGTACTAATGCACAAAGAAGATATAATTTGATATAGAGTGAGATATGGCAGTTCTATGAATGAACCCTTGTCAATGCTAGATTAAGAAAAACAAACAAACAAATAAATCTTATGGTATCATTGAGGAAGAATGGTTGTGCTCGGTTGCTCATCAGAAACTTACCAACTTGGAACAGCCTCAGGTGCTGGAAGGCAGCTTCTATTCAACAGACTGTTCTCTCTGTAGATAAATACAATATTTCAATGTTTTACACTCCTTACTTTAGACTACAAATACTCACAGCCCTTACATGCTTGCAGTTACTTTAAAAAGAATGGGGTGGTGAATGTGTAAGAACTATATCATCACAGTAATAATTTTGACAGAAAGATATGCTGGAAGAATAATAAGAAAATTTTCTTTAACTATGGATTTGCAGTGGCAGAACATGCTTTGGAGCATAAAAGATAAAGTTTCATGAGCATGTCTGAGATTCATTGATGTATTCAAGCAAACAAAGGAATCTGACCAATCTAGTGTACAACACAGTCTCATCAATTCTCTATGTTGAATTAAAACTCTTGATTCAATTCTAATAGCTAAGAAAAATGCTGATATCAACTGTTTTTGAAGTAGTTGGTGGAGGCAGTAGATTATTAGAGGATATGACAATTTGTTTTAAGAGACATCTAAGGGGGACTGTATCCTTAAGCATGTATTTACACTGTTATTTCAGTAAATAAGAAAAAAAATATTGTGCCACAAAACAAACCACAGCTCTTATGTGCTTTCTGTTCTTTAGCTATGGGTACAGAACATCTATGTTAGTGTTTAAAAAGTTAATTTCTTCATGTGTCTATATACATAGAAATTATAGAAACGTTTCTGGGCTTCCAATGGGATGAAAACAGAAATACTTAGGTAGGCAGTGAATTTCTTCCTACTCTGGAGTTCTAGTTTTCAGAGAAAGAATTTTCAAGAAAGCCCTCAGAAGAAGGATAACAGGTAATAGCCATGTATCTGTTTCTAATCAAGACTTAGGAAGTAGATTTGAAATTTTAAAAAGACGGCAAGCAAAAGAAATTGTAGTAGCTGTCATGTCATACTCATATTCCTGAGACCCAGGATCTCTAAAATCATTTAACATAAAGAAATAATTTTGGAAAAGTCTGTGTATACATATAAATTCATATTTTAGATAAAATTTTCCCACCTTGGCTGACAATATTGACCCCAAGATCCATTGATTATATAACAAGAACTCCAGGACCTGGCATGAAAAACCTCCTTAAAATAGTTGGTCAGGGTTGTCCAAGATACTCCTACAACTTTATAGCCTATTGCTGTTGCCTTTGATTGTTTCAAAGGGGTGGAAATTTAGTCCCTATTACTGAAGGCACCATGAACTGAAGCTATAGGACCTGAAAGACCTGAGCTGGATCTGCAAGGAAGCTGCCTCTCTGAGGACTAGCTTTCATGGGACCAGAAGGTGACATGTGAGCTCTATAAGAGTGGCCAGTAACCATTAATCCTACCCTTCTATGATGACTATAAAATACAACGAACACCAGTATGGCGCAGTAACCACAAGAATGCAATAGTGGCATGCCAATCATGGCAGTAACCAACATCTCTCTAATTGAACCCGGGTTCATACTGAACACCTAGCAAACAACTCAGGCCTAGTGAAGCCATGAATGTTGGAAAAGAACCTGCAACTGCCACTTACTAAAATAGCACAATTCCTAAATTAATTCTAAATATTTACCTTTATACCCACAGATACTAACCCTTAATGAAAGAAACTTCTCTTCATTTTAGGAAATGGTAACAAAAAAATTGCAGATAATAGAAATCACTGTGTGGTTCCCATACCCAGTTGGTACATCTACAACTGAACTCCTGAATCCAAAGCTCAGAGACCATGGTGGAAGAGAGGTCAAAGAGGAACAGGAAGTTTGATGTGAGATTGCATATTTTAGAAGTGTCAACAAAGCTCCACCCATAAATTCTTATCCACATGGTTGCCTAAATAAAACCTGAAGAAAGATGAACTAGCATACAAGCCACAGGAAGAAGGAAAGCTCACAAGACTCAACCATAGACAAAGACCTACAGAAAACTAAAGGTTGCGGAGAGCAAGAAAAGTAGCTTCCCCAAGGAAGAACTTATCAATTGGGTGTCCAATACAAAGTGGCCAACCCTGAAAACACACAAGTAACATTATACAGGCTGAGCAGGTTGCATTATAGTCTTAAGAATATTTACACACACACACACACACACACACACACACACACACACATATATATATATATATATATATATATATATACTGATATAGATATGTAACACAATTAATGAAAAGGAGCTCATAAAATTGAGAGAAATCAAAGAAGGGAACAAAGAAAGTGTTGGAAGGGGAACAGAAAAGAGAAGAAATAATGTTATTGTATTTTAATTTAAAAATATTTAAAAAAGAAAGGGTATATTTAACATTTCTCTATTTAGAGATTAAATAAAAAGGGATTTTCCTATGAAAAGTTGATTTTCCTCTTCTTACACTGTAGTTAATATAAAATTTTAATAACTTAGACATATGTACTTACACCAAGAAATTAAAAATACAAAAACATTAAATTAAAATTACACACTGTAAAGTTATAATTTAAAAATAACAGTCAAACCTTAAGAAACAAAAAGTATACGAAAGCTTACTTAACATATGTAAAATCTTACTACCAAAGCACAACAGTGAGACTGAGCCTAAAAATCTTACATGCTGAAGTCATTGGTTCTTCAAATCAAAATGGGGGTGGGGAGAAAATAAGGGAAACAAACAAACAAACAAACAAACAATAGGTTGTTTGACCAAATAGGTTCTATGAAAATCTCCAAACAACCCAGGTTGTTGCCAAGACAATAAGAAGTATCTCTCCAAAAACTTACAGCAAGACCCCATTGTTGAAGAAAACACTCACACAACTCATTGAGCATGGTGAACACGGAGAGGTCCAGCTGGTGCCTATATAGAAACCTCACCTCCATGTTTTAGTGTCTACGGACATGGAAAGGCTACCAACAAAGAAATATTAAAAACCAACACAGCCACAAAACTTTTGATCTACAATGTTGTCCAACCTGAAAGATATGTTAGTGCAATGGTGTTACAAAGTTTGTGGGATTAATTAGCCAATGTCTGATTTACCTACAGCCCACTACACAGTATGAAATTTGACACTGGGTGATCCAGAATGAGAGACTAGTCACTCAGAGACCTAAGGTAAAACTAAGTATTGTTGGTCTTATAAATGAATCCTGGTGATATTATACTATACTAATAGATTATAACTTTGTTCCATCATCATTAGGGAATCTTCCTTTAGTAGAAAATGGGAAAAAATATAAAGACTCAAAGTCAGACATTATACAGAGAGAAAGACCTTGCTTGGAACCCACTGCTCTAAATGGGAAGACCCCATTAAGTTCCTCACCTCATAGCTTTGGGGACCCAGTAGAAAAGAAGACAGAAGCCCTGTGAGTGAAAGAGTAGACGGAGAATGTCAGGAGAGCAAGGGCTTCTTTTTTTTTTTTTTTTTTAATATTTTTTTATTAATTTATTCTTGTTACATCTCAATGGTTATCCCATCCCTTGTATCCTCCCATTCTTTTTTTTTTTTATTAATTTATTCTTGTTACATCTCAATGTTTATCCCATCCCTTGTATCCTCTCATTCCTCCCCCCCCACCCCCATTTTCCCATTATTCCCCTCCCCTATGACTGTTCCTGAGGGGGATTACCTCCCCCTGTATATTCTCATAGGGTATCAAGTCTCTTCTTGGCTACTTGCTGTCCTTCCTCTGAGTGCCACCAGGTCTCCCCCTCCAGGGGACATGGTCAAATGTGAGGCACCAGAGTACTTCTTAAGGAGCAAAGCTCATCTGAATTTATAGAGGCTGAAGCAGAAAGCACACAGCCTGAATTGGTGTGCACGTGGTCTTCTGCCTCTGTGAATATACTTTAGCTTTTAGTTTAGTCTTTTGTGAGACTCCTGAGTGTATGAACACGTGGGGCTCTGACTCTCATGCCTTGAGCATCTTTTCCTTCTGTTGGTTTGAGTTGTCAAACTTTGAAGGATGGCTTTTTAAAAAAAATATATTTTATTAATTTATTCATATTGCATCTCAGTTGTTATCCTATTCCTTGTATCTGCCCATTCCTCCCTCCCTCCCACTTTCCCCCTACTCCCCTCCCCCATGACTGTGATTGAGGGGGACCTCCTCCCCCTGTATATGCTCATAGGGTATCAAGTCTCTTCTTGGTAGCCTGCTATCCTTCCTCTGAGTGCCACCAGGCCTCCCCATTCATCTTATTATATTTAATTTTGTTATCTCCTAAAAGCCTGTTGTTTTCTATTAACAAAAAGAAAAAGAGTATCAAGTCTCTTCTTGGCAACCTGCTGTCCTTCCTCTGAGTGCCACCAGGTCTCCCCCTCCAGGGGACATGGTCAAATGTGAGGCACCAGAGTACGTGAGAAAGTCATAGCCCACTCTCCACTCAACTGTGGAGAATGTTCTGACTGTTGGCTAGATCTGGGTAGGGGCTTAAAGTTTACCTCAGGAACAGTCATAGGGGAGGGGAATAATGGGAAAATGGGGGGAGGGAAGAATGGGAGGATACAAGGGATGGGATAAACATTGAGATGTAACAAGAATAAATTAATAAAAAAATGTAAAAAAAAAAAAGAAAGAAAAAGAGTGTCTCTGGATGAGGGGAAGTGGAGAGAACTCAGAGGAGTAGAAAGAGGGTGAACTATAATCAAAATATATTGTATAAGAAAAGCATTTTTTTCAATAAAAAAGGGAGATAAAAACGAATAAACAAAAACTATTCAGCATACTATAAGTCATTTCTGTAAGTGAATATTTTATAATTTGTAACTAACACAAAGTAAAAAAAGAGTATGGATTAATAGGCAAAATGAATAATCTACTTATCTACAATTGATAATATGGAATATCTTGAAAGACAAAATCTTGTAGTAAATTTATACCTTTGTTCCAGTAACTTTGTTTCTATAATTCACCTAAAGAATAAATAGCTGCTGTGGAAATTACAGGGTGCACTCATAAGTAATAATAGTAGAATGAAGACCAAATTCTACAGGGCAAATTTGCTTTGTTAGCCAAAAGGGGAAAATCCACAGCAAATACAGTGCATGTTGCACATATGTTTATAAAAGCACATGCATTTCATCAATAACAGAGTACAAATCAGAGTAAAACTAGACTAACTTTAGTGACTTTGTTGATAGTACTGTCAACAACATGCTTGTTACAGAAACATGAGGATCTGAGAGTGAGCCCCAGGATTTCCAGAAAACATAGGAAAAGCCCTAGTGTGGTGGAGTGTTTTTACCACCCAAGCACTAGGAAGACAGAAGGCAAAAAGATACCTATCACGTGCTATCTAGTCATTCCAATGGATCTTGTAAAATGTGCTCCTGACTCCTAGGGTTCACCTCTGACCTCTACAAACATGTGAACACATGTGGTACATGGAAACCTATCTCCACACAAAAACATACATAGGCACACACACACACACATAACATCGTATGTGTATAAGCAAAATCTATTTTTAGCATTGCCTAAATGAAATGCTGAACAAGATGAAGAGAATTATTGAATATTTAATATTGCTTTTACATATTAATGCTGATATATCTTCATCATAATGGACTTAAATGTAAGTAGTAATGCATTAACTATACTTTTTCAACCTTTTATTACACATATTTATTTACTTATATTTGCTGAATGTATATATATATGCAAGGCACTTGCCACATGCATGGTAGAGATATGCATGTCAGAGGAAAAATTGAGGGGTTTTCTCACCACGCACTGTGAAGAAATTAAGGTCAAACTCAGATAATCAGGCTTGAAAGAGCATGCTACTAACCTGTTTGAGCCATCTCACCAGATCATACACCAATTCTAAGCTAAATCTAATTTTTAAATATTTTCCTATGATTAAGTATAAAAAGACAATAAACTTAAAAGATGGTGTATATTTCTCAAAACAAAGTGATTATTTTGGGGGAGGTAGGATTCATTATATTGTCCCAGATATTATTTCATCAAAATTTAGTTGAGTTTATATAATCTTTTTAATGTCATTAGAAATTAATAAAAGACTAATTTTGGCATTAATGGGAAAACTTAATGGAGTATAGGATCCAGATTGTAGTCAAACCTCTCATTTCATCTCCTCCCTGAAGCTGGCTCTAGCAAAGCTTTCCCATTTTTAAATTTATCTCCTGATAAATTAAGATATTCTCTGATAAATGATCTTCTGATAAATTTATCTTCTGAAAAATGAGCAACTGAAAGTAGAAATAAAAGTTTACTAGAGTAAACAGTTATCTCAAACCCACAGCTTCTGTCGTTTACTGAAGTGCCACATACAAAGTGTTATGACATTTCCAGTATATTTTAGACGTCAGTCCATCCGAAGGATGATGCAAAAGCCAAATAAATATCATGCAAGATTACAGTTTGCACAGGGTTATTGCAGACTTGAGTGCAACAGGAAGATACATGGGCAACTTTGAAAAGAAGACAATGATTTAGAGTTGAATGTATCTCATGCTTCTTTTGTTAACTCACAAGAGAGAAAAGTTAATATACAGCAAAATATCTTCAAAACCAAGCTTAGCAATTAATTTATAAGGCATCCAATATAATAAAAAATAATTCCTACAATAAAATGAGCTCAGAAGTTCAACTCTATTTCAAGTCTTGTTTCTCAATTCATTGTGAATCTGACAGAAATTGTATCAAAGTTTCCCTCCATTTTCAACATATTAATTATTTATTTAACTGTTAGTGAAATGCAATCAGCTATTAAAAACAAAGAATTCCCGAAATTTGTGGATAAATGGATTGAGCTAGAAATGATCATAATGAGTGAGTTAACCCAGAAGCAGAAAGAATCAAATGGTATATACTCACTTATATCTGCATACTAGCCCAAGGGGCATGTCCCACGAAAGCCTTCACTTACCAGGAAACTGGGACAGAGGGGAAGGCATCCTATTGGGACTCTAAATGAGAGACGCATGGGAGAACAGCAAAATAAAAGGATCCAGAGGGTCCTAGAAATCTACAAGTAGAACAATATGATAGGCAGATTTGGGCCCAGGGGTCCCGCTCAAACTAAGGCACCAGCCAAGGACAATACAGGAGGTAAACTTTAAACCCCTTCCCAGATCTAGCCAATGGTCAGAATATTCTCCACAGTTGAGTGGAGAGTGTGATACGACTTTCTCACATACTCTGGTGCCTCACATTTGACCATGTCCCCTGGAGGGGGAGACCTGGTGGCACTCAGAGGAAGGACAGCAAGTAGCCAAGAAGAGACTTGATACCCTATGAGAATATATAGGGGGACGTAATCCCCCTCAGGAACAGACATAGGGGAGGGGAATAATGGGAAAATGGGGGGGGGGAGGAATGGGAGGATACAAGGGATGGGATAAACATTGAGATGTAACAAGAATAAATTAATAAAAAAAAATAATTTAAAAAAAAAAAAAAAAAAAAAAAAAGAAATGCAATCAAAAGATGAACAAAGTCACCTATGGCTTGTTGAAAAATGAAAAGAATCTGTTATTGAATGAATGAGACTCAGGGAAAATGAATAAGAAGTAGATTTGTTTGTTTGTTTGCTTTTAAAATACTTTTCATGGAAATAGCTGTCTCAGGCTATGAAACTGCAAAGTACTTTGAGAATCCCTTTATACTCAGCACGGATAATCAAAACAATACAGTGTGAGCTGTGTTATCACACACAAATCCGCATTAATAACAATCCATTACATTTTGATAGAATTTTAACCACATGTATTTATAATCATTAAAAACTCATCTATGAGAAGATCCACAAAATATGCCAATGGCTGAGACCATTTTAGCTTAGAAATGTAGGAAGGCAAATATAAGCCATTTTCATGTCAATCTTATATCACAAGAAGTTATCCTCTATTTAAGATCATTTTAAGTATTGATATTATTATTATTATTATTATTATTAGTAGTAGTAGTAGTAGTAGTAATTACTCTGTTTTTGTGTGTATAGCTTTGGTGCAAGAGCCCATAGAGTCCAAAAAGAAAGTGTGGAATCACTTCAGCTGGACTTACAGGAAGCTCTAAACTGCCAGATGTGGCTGCTGAGAGCCAACTAAAATCTTCTGCAGGAGCAGCAAATGTTCTTAACCACTGAGCCATTTATCGAGCCCCCAAAAATATTTTTTCTTATGCTAAATGTCTGGTTTCTGTGAGGACCTGTCTCTTCAGTATTTGAATGTCAGATCATATTCCATAGGATCAATGTCATGGGGAATGCTTCCAATACTGGCAGAAGGGGACAGATTAAGCAGGGAAACATGGCATTTAGCACTTAGCAGAGGAGCCAGATGAGGGATGCACAGAAAGGAGCTTTAGAGCAGCCTCTTCATCTTCTGTATGCAAACCTCATATCTTTCTTTCGTAGCTAGATTGATTCAACAAGGTAGTGACGAATCTGTCTTGAAGAATTATTTTCTGTTATCCCTTAGACTGTCTGTAGTTCGGCAAACTTTGTAGCAATTAAGAGATAACTGTGATGAAAACGTGAAAGAGAAAAGAAAAAAGAAAAAAAAACAAGGCTAAACAAAATAAGACAAAAACAAATAAGTTATTTATTCAACTTAAGATCAAATTTGGCTCAGCCCTACACACACCCCTGAGAAGTGGTGGTTCATTTCCGAGTCTTTCATATAGGTAAATCCTGCAGGAAATGACGTTTACACCTTTCATGTAACTAAAGTAAAAATTTGACATCCTTGTATCTGAGATTATCCAGATGGCATTTAGATGCCTTAATCTTAAGCATAGACAAACACTAAACATGTTTCCAAACTCTCTCAAGGTATGAAATTTTCTAATGCTAGGCTTCTATACATGTTCATTTTTCAATAATCTCAAATAAATGGATGTATGAACACCTGGAAGGCCTAGTACTATAGTGATACATACTATTCTCAAGTGGACCTCAACATTCTATGAAATGTTTATGACAATATCAACAAACAGCAATTGGGATTTAATGGAGCTCCAAAACACTTATCAAAAATTCAGGTAGAAAGAAGCCCCAGTAGGGAAGATGAGCTGTCTTAACTGGTACAAGCACTGCCTGTCAACCCTGACACCTTGAATTCCATCCAAGGACCCTCATAGTAAACAAAACACTACATATGTAGATGGTTATTATTATATATACTATATATAAAATATATAATATTGTTATATATTATTTCAGGACAATCTTGAGAAAAAAGAGAACACTATATGAGCTTTCTCTACCAGATGAGTGAATTGCTGAAAAGTGACTGTGATAGGGAAAGTCTGTTCTTGATGCAAACTATTAAGGTTAAATAGCAGAATTAACTTGAGGGCTGGAAGGAGGCACACTCATAGACAAGGACCCAGGAGGAGTTTGAAAACAAATATGGGAATGAGAGCATTTTCAGCAGTGTCATCCAGTCTTGCCTAGAATGGTTAGGTGTTTTCTAGAAAGAGTATTTCCTTACTTTTCTTCATATTAAAAATTAATTATGGAGACATATGTGCAAATGACAAGCCATTGTGTTTATGTGTACAACAAACATACCATGTCCAGAAGTCAGCATTTTACAGCTCTCCTCACCATCTGCCAGCACTTACCCTCTTTTCTCTGCTTTGTAGAGGGAGGTTTCCCTGTGAATGAATACATAGCTAATATTTAGAATTAAATACCTTATTTTGTATAAGATTCAGTATTTTTGTACCAGTTAAGAACTTTTTCCTTAAAATGTGTTTTTCTTTCTTCCTCATCTCTTTTTCTCACCTTAAACTGATGTTGGTCAAATGCAGATTTTTCTGATTTTATCTTCTATAAGATTCTAAGTGAGTTTTTCAGATTTCCACTTATTATGTTGTCTGTGCCGTATTTAAAGCAAGCCATTGTATCTTCAGTATATCTAAAGAGGCATCTTTACTATTGCAATAAAAATAGAGCATGACATTCTAGTTTTAGATCAATAGTATGAATACTAATTTCAGTTTCTACATGCTAATTAATATTTATTTATAAATTAGCAAAGAATGATGCACTATATATGAGTTTGAAAGTTCTGTCACTTTATGCCACTGATAAATGGAGCTAATAAAGACAGTTTTGAATTTTATATGTAGGCTTCTGAATTTTATGACTTATTCCTCATTCTCTCCTTCATTTTTATTAGCAGAGACTTGCTGCATAGTGTTGGTTGACTTTAACCACATTGCTCTTATAAAACCACCTCTAAAGCGCTGGGAACAAAGGAGTAAACAACAAAATTCTAGCATAAACACTGGCATTTTAATTACAAGTCTAGCCTCAATAGGATAGGATATGCCAAGTCCTCCCTTAACTATATATGCCAAGGCAAACTGATATTTGTTTCTTCTCTGTGAAGAAAGGAAGGGGGTAATTGGAGGGCAGGAGAGGTGAGAGAGAAGGACTGGGAGAAGAGGAGGGAGAGAAAGCTCCGATCAGGACATCAAGTAAATAAATAAATGAAATGAAAAAGAAAATCCTTTCCCAGGATACAAACAAGCAAACTTCTGAGTCTCATAGTTAAGGAGGGAAAAAGGACAGCAATGCATGTCCCTTCAGCAAACCATGCATGGTGAGACTGCATTTTAAGAAATGTACAAATGGGAAGTTCATGCTTTATATATTCAACTATATATTATCATAAAATACATTAAAAAGTTTAACTAGCTATATTTTTGGAAAATTCTGTGTAAAATCAAATCCAGGAAGATTTTATATAGAAAAAAAATGCTTTGATATTGTCTTATACACAAGAATAGAGCAGTTGAAAGATACTGTGGTGGTGGAAATAGGCTTGCCACCCAAAGACTCCTGCCTTGGAATGTTTGGTTACCAGGAAGTGGCACTGTAGGGTGTCCCTGTTGCAGTAGGCGTGGTTTTTTGGAGGAGGTGTGTCATTGGAAGGCTGGCTTTTAGATCTCAGATGCTCAAGTTACACTGAGTGTGGCTTTGTGCTCCTGCTGTCTGTGGCTCCAGAAATCTCAGCTCCTTCTCCAGCACCCTGTCTGCCTGTGAGCCACCATGCCTCCCACCATCATGATAATGGACCAAGCCTCTGAACCTGTAAGCCAGTCTCAATTCAATGTTTTACTTACTAAGAGCTGTCATGTCCATGGTGTCTCTTTACTGCAATAGAACCCCACACATAGGTGACTGATGGGCAGTTTGATTTTCAAGTGAGGCCCCTAGTAAGGTGAGAGTATGTTGTATATGAAAAAAAAAATCCACACATTTTGTCTCAGGAAAACATACCTTAACATTTCTAAATAAAAATTTACAAGGAGATTTGAAGACCGATTATTACTTTGGGAGAAATATTTTTATTTGTTGTGTGTATATAATAGATTCTGTGCTAGGGGATGAATTACTATCTATTTCATTATTATGAATTACTATGAATTACTTTATAGATCAGTAGTACACAATTGGGACCTTTCAGCATTTTAGAGGAACAGAGAAGATAAGAATACAACAAAATTAAATAAGATAATTAACTACGACAACAAATAAAATAGCCCAAGGAAGATAAAGAGCTAGTCATGGCCTTAATTTTATCACTCACATGGTTTTTATTAATTCACTGATATAGAATTTTGTATGTAGATGAAAAATAAGTTTAATTCTGGATAAAGTGGTATGGAATTCAAAATGTTTATTCTTCACACACTAATATGTGTGTGTGTGTGTGTGTGTATTTCTACTTTAACATGATGTATTGTACCCATATAAATCAATTATAATACAGGTTTACTTCCAAAACTTTGAAAGTGCTATTGCAGGCTGTTTAGGATAAATAAGTTATACAAGTTAGTTGTTAGCTGATCAAATCATGGTCATGTCAATCACTAGTCTATTTTTATCACAAGAATATACATCTTAGGTGCAGCAGATATATATGATTCTATAAAAAGATAAGGTAAGATAGTTATATAATGTCTTCAAAAACCTCAGCGACATGCAGAATATGGCATTTAAAATGTTTTTATTATTTTAAAGATTCACTGACAATGAGACAGGTTAACTCCTGACAACACCAAGCCTACCTCAAAGAAGATGATGAGCATCAAAGAATCTTCTTATGGAGATGGCTTCAAATGTGACAAACAAGCCACTGGGCAAAATGTCCTTGTTTCTCCCTTGCACAGAGTTCTGCCTAAAAAGGGGGCAAGTTTGGATGCAGGAAGAGTCAATGGCCAAACTCTGCCAAGACAGAGCAGGCAAGTCCTCATTAGCTCCTGCCACACAAATATATCCGTCAGATATATTTGGCCAGAAAGCTGAAGAAGATACATAGTAGAGAGTTTTGGGTGACTACTCAGGTAGCAAACTATCTCTGTCATCTTTTGATTTGGAAAGCTACTAACCAGCATTCCCCACATACTCAGGTAATCAAATGTATTCTTTCTCAAGTCTCTGATGGAGTTAAAGACCAGGTAGCTTAGTTTTACAATGAAGCTTAGTTGTTTAGGGGTTAAGATGGTTATAGGTCTAGATAGATGTTTTAAGTTGAAAATGACATGATGTGATGGAGATTGATCTACATTCTGAATTTTAGACTCACTAAGATAGGAAAGATGTTTTCTTTAAGACTGTCAAATACAAATAGCCAAATAACTAAGAATGTAACATTTATATAATTCTTGATTGTGTCATGGTTATTCTTGCGATAAGTAGTTTATTGTATATATGTAGAATAATATATGTAAATATATATATATATGTATATAGAGAGAGAGAGAGAGAGAGAGAGAGAGTTAGTCATGGCTCAGGGGAGTTATGAAGATTTTCCTTAGGGAACCTGAGTCAAGTCTATAGAGATGGGGGGGAGTCTTGACTAACAGGAATGGAAGATTCTTAAACAAAAGGGTTGTATGTTTCATGCAAATGCAAGAGAAAGAGAGATGATACATAACAGCCTGCAGCCAGTGTTGAGTGCAGAGGAACAAATGATGAGAGTGTGGATTGAGGCTGACATCTGGGAATGGATAGCAGAGGCACATGAGTACATCTGGGAATGGACAATAGAGGCACATGAGTTCATCTGGGAATGGACAATAGAGGCACATGAGTTCTTCTGAGAGTGGAATGGACAGTAGAGGCACATGAGTTCATCTGGGAATGGACAATAGAGGCACATGAGTACATCTGAGAATGGACAGCAGAGGCATATGAGTACATTTGAGAATGGACAATAGAGGCACATGAGTACATCTGGGAATGGACAATAGAGGCACATGAGTACATCTGGGAATGGACAATAGAGGCACATGAGTACATCTGAGAATGGACAGTAGAGGCACATGAGTACATCTGGGAATGGACAATAGAGGCACATGAGTACATCTGAGAATGGACAGCCGAGGCACATGAGTACATCTGGGAATGGACAGCAGAGGCACATGAGTACATCTGAGAATGGACAGCAGAGGCACATGAATACATCTGGGAATGGACAATAGAGGCACATGAGTACATCTGGGAATGGATAGCAGAGGCACATGAGTACATCTGAGAATGGACAATAGAGGCACATGAGTACATCTGGGAATGGACAGTAGAGGCACATGAGTACATCTAAGAATGGACAATAGAGGCACATGAGTTCATCTGAGAATGCACAGTAGAGGCACATGAGTACATCTGGGAATGGACAATAGAGGCACATGAGTACATCTGGGAATGGACAAGAGAGGCACATGAGTTCATCTGGGAATGGACAATAGAGGCACATGAGTTCATCTGGGAATGGACATTAGAGGCACATGAGTTCATCTGGGAATGGACAACAGAGGCACATGAGTTCATCTGAGAATTGACAATAGAGGCTCATGAGTTCATCTGGGAATGGGCAAAAGAGGCACATGAGTTCATCCCAGCCAGCATGCAACCCAAGCTACCACTCAGCGTTAGGAACCTAATATTTGGTATTTTGCTTTGGAAAGAATGTTATCTAGAAAAATTTAAACATTCTTTATTAACAATTGAATTTTTTAAAAGTCAGTATTTACCACATGTATTTGATTAATAATCAAAGAATACACAAAGGATTATAGCACTCGCAGAAGGAGGAAAGCGCCTTATTTTGCAAGAACAAGACTCGTTCTTATATTTTTCAGTCCCAAGTCTCAGGTCTCAACACATCTATATTTTTCAAACACCAGATTATTTAGTAGGTTGTATATGAATATATGAATGTGCTTATGTATATACATATACATATATTTATATATAAATATGACTAAAGAAGAAGATATCATATATTTGAGGATTTGGGGAACACCAGAGATATTGGAAGAGGGAAAAGGTAGAAACTATGTAGATAAAATGCACTTATGTATGAAACTCTTAAGAAATTTTTTTTATACAAGAATGAAATAAATTTATCACCCTAAGTCCACAAAGTGGTACCACTCAGATCAAAATCTTCATGTTTCTCTCTTCTACATGATCAGCTACTTAAGTGTAACATGATAACTAAGACCAAACAATTTCAGCTCACCAAGCCCACTGCCATGTTTGATTAGCAGTAAAATGAATTGTCCGGCCAGAAGCAATGCTAGGCTTCGCTACATGGGAATTAGCAGTGTAGCCCTGAGTCTTCATATGGGGATTTTAAAGAGGCATTATGGAAAGGGAAATAGAATCTATATCCAGCATCAGTGTCTATTACACTAAGAAGAAAGTTCTGAAACTTCCATCATACAAATGCTACGCTGTAACTCTCTTGAGTGGTTAGTTATTCTCTATTCTTTTTCAGGGCATGCTACCATGTCACACAAGTTACTCCAAATGTTTCGTTCTCCATTTTCTAAGAGTCTTTATTCTATCCGAATTGTTAGCTCTCGCTCCCATACTGACGTGGCCTCGCAGCTTTCCAGACACTCTGCTTTATGACGTCCCACAAGGAGGATGAGTATGCTGAGACTGCCTCTTCAGGGCAGGGCCAGCACATTGTGATTAGACATGGGTTGTTCCTTCATACTCTTTCTTTGAACTTTAGAGCAAAGAGATTGCCAATACAGTGAATATATGCATGCCCTCTAGGCTTTCCCAACTCATGTTGTTACACACAAATAGGACTTTGTAAAGAAACGCTGAAGCTAACATTTAATTTTATGACACAGTGGGTGATTATAGCACAGTATTTTACATCTTCAGTGATGACATCAGGAGAGCAAATAGAAGTGATAGCTAGTAACAGCACATGCCTTGCATATGTGAAGTCCTGGGTTCAACCCCTAACACTATGAAAAAAGAAATTAGAAAAATGTTTTCAGACATGTTGTTAGGAGCCTTCTTGGTGAACATTTCCACCTGTACTCCTAAGTATGGGGTTTTCCACTATTTCGTTAAATTTGAATCATTTAAGAAATCTATCAAATTTTGAGTTGAAATTTAGGTAAGCCAGTGATATATTCGCTCATGACCAAGATGTTATGGACTTCATTACATGGCTTATAATAACTTCTTTTCATGGTCACTGTCTAAACCAAGTGGAAGCATGGCTTCAATTTTCTTTGTAATATGTAGGTCAAGTTATTAACCTACCCATTGTTCCCAGGGCGGGAGGTCAGTCCATGTCTGTCTTGTCTATTCACCCAGATTTGAAGGAAAGAAGTATATAAAAATATGTTTTTAGTATTTCAGATGCATTCCATAGAAAACTTACTCTGTAACAGTTTTTCATGTTATTTTATCATTTAAATTTCCCATTGAGTATTGTTTTAAGGCTATTTGTTCAACCTATTACCTCTTATTATTAGTTAAGTATCTGTTATAATAGAGACTGAAGGGAAATGTGTTAATATAGATATTGATGAATAGATAAGACAAGATGAAAGATAGATACACATAAAAATAAGATCATTTTCTTATATTAATTTATTGAAATATCTCATATTTATATATATAAAACCATATATTTCACAAAAGTAAGACAAGTTTCATTGCTAGTAATTAATTGTTAATAATCACTAAGGATTAAACATTTTTAAAAATTCATTTATACCTTGCAAATTTCTCTTGATATAAATTTACAAAATTAATATTTCAGCATATTCTACATATTTGAAGTGTATATAAAGCAAAACAAACCTCATATAAATATAACTCGATGCTTTTACAGTTTATATGTACATAAGCATGTAGTTTAATGAAGTCAAGAATTTTTAAGAATAAAATAATATATAACATATTTTAACTATAAAAAGATAACTCAAAGTTATGCATTTTATGAATATTCTTGTAATTTGAATGCACATTAATTTTAATAAATACATTTTCAGTGACTTAAAAAATTATAGACAGCCAAATCTCATTTAGTTATTTTGTTAACATTAATTAATTAGGTAATACTGAATCTTGTTTTAATCCTTAAGGTATTTTAAATCTTCTAGAATGAAATTGAAACATATCTGTTTCCTTTGTAGGTGGAGATCTGAATTCTGAAAATTTAATGTATGAATGATTGAGAAAGGGTTGAACAATTTAAATTGAAAAAATTAATCTAAGTATGTATTTAGATTTTCCATTTAAGATGAAACTTTCATATAAAGCTCCAACTTAGTCCATAGGAGTGCTTTAAAAATGTTATATTATGAGAGCAAACCTGAGTACTGAAGAGTTTGTATTGTGGAGACTTTAGGTATCAATTACAATAATTGATCCTCATTATCTTTTGCAGTATATCTCTTTCTGCATCTGCCAACAAAATTCACCCTGATATTTAATATTTGTCCTAAATTCATTGAAAATACCATTTAGACTGATGTTTTATTAATGTGAATCATGCCAAGTATAATTCCAAATTCCTATGTAAAATAATTCTGTGAGGTCATGGACTGCAAATGAAATCATCACGAGAACCTGAACATTTCCTTCTTTTTTATTTCTGAATATTACTCTGCCAAGTCAGCGTAAGGTGGTAAGTACAACGTAGAATATCCCCACAAAATAATTTAAACACTATTTGATGCTGTGCTATGCTGTGCCGGTAAGACACACTCCTACCTGAAGTAAAAGTTTAACACAATGGTTTTTTTTTTTTTTTTTTTTCTATTTATTTTATTTTTTTTTTTAATTTTTTTTTTTATTAATTTATTCTTGTTACATCTCAATGTTTATCCCATCCCTTGTATCCTCCCATTCCTCCCCCCCCCCCCCATTTTCTCATTATTCCCCTCCCCTATGACTGTTCCTGAGGGGGATTACGTCCCCCTATATATTCTCATAGGG
The DNA here is from genome assembly GCF_903995435.1 of Acomys russatus. Taxonomy (NCBI): domain Eukaryota; kingdom Metazoa; phylum Chordata; class Mammalia; order Rodentia; family Muridae; genus Acomys; species Acomys russatus. The sequence continues at coordinate 1,547,127 of NC_067163.1, forward strand.
TATCAAGTCTCTTCTTGGCTACTTGCTGTCCTTCCTCTGAGTGCCACCAGGTCTCCCCCTCCAGGGGACATGGCCAAATGTGAGGCACCAGAGTATGTGAGAAAGTCGTATCACACTCTCCACTCAACTGTGGAGAATATTCTGACCATTGGCTAGATCTGGGAAGGAGTTTAAAGTTTACCTCCTGTATTGTAATGTTCAACTTTTGATGAATAAATTCCTTTAATTATTTTTTATCGTTTTGCTTATTTTCTTAAAAGTCTATTTATTTTACAGATACCTTCTCCAGCCATCATTACAATGTGCACATCCAAATTTCCAAGATAGACTACTTAGCGCTCTTGGGAGGGCCATAGATGAGGAAATGTAACAAGAATATTTACTAGCAGCAGCATGCAAAATTATGTTAGAAGAGTCATCTTCATGTGACACGGATCCTTTGTGTGTGTTTGTCTTTTCCACATAGTCCGTACTGAAGAATCCATACTTCAATTGTCTTTTAGTTTAGCCAAATTTTAAGTATGTAGTTTGGGACTATATCAAAAGAGCAAAGCTAAGTTTTCTTATTTAGATTGAATTGGTTTTATTTGTTGAGCAGTTTGATTACCTTCACATGGCAGCTTATTAGCAATTGAAATTACAGTGACATTGAATACATTCAATAAATTCTCATTAGAGATGCAGAAGTAGGGGTCATTTTTTGAACTTAGTGACAATTTTAATTTTTGTAAAATATGTGCCCAGCACAGAACTGCAGTAAAATAAGTCACATTTATTTTATTAACCCACCCAAGTAATTTTTAATCATCTAAGGCATTATGTGATTTTTCTCCCAGGATTATTGTGTAAAGTAATGACATCTTATTTCTCTGACTTTGATGGGTCTGTACTGCATTTATTACTTAAAATACTGCATAAAGATAGAAAAGATACCTTTGTAGCATAATTATCTGGGGTGTCTTATTTAAATATTCTTAAAATAGGTATAGAGAATGTCATTCTTCCTAGGATTTTTTCAACTTTCTATAGAACATGTAATATGGAACTTTCCTTTTTCTACTTAATTACTCATTCCTGATAAAAGCCAAAAGGATTCATTAAAAACAAGCAGAATTCCTAATGGTTTCTCTGAACTGCACAGTATTAGAATTTCCATGTTAAAATAAATCTTGTTTTAGTAAATTCATTTGTACAAAAATGAGGCATCTTTTAATATTTCCTTTTTTTCTAGGAAACGGTTGGTAGAGGGGGAACTATGTTTCCTCATTACCAAGTTTTGTTCATTTAATGATCAATTGATCTTTAGCCAGAGCCACAGTGGATATAAGACGTTATCTAATATTGAATTATAATATATTTTATGAATTAGAAAATAAATACACACTGTCCAGGACACCTTTTATTATGAGAATATACTTAAATCTTCAAAAACAAACTATACTTTCAGGCTTATTATTGTAGATTTCTTATTATATACCTTTTGAAATCTTTAGGGATTTTTCCAGTTTGTCTGAGATTCAAATTCCTATACATTCAATTAAGCCTGAAATATAATTGGTATATTTAATGGAAGACAAAATGTCACTAAAATGTTAAGTGAAGCCATGGATATGCAGAAACAAATAGTAGCTTCAACTGCTCTTTGGGCAATCTTAGTCTCTTAGGTTACAAATATCTAACACTCAGATTTTTAAAATTATTATTATTGTTATTATTATTATTATTATTATTATTATTATTATTATTATTATTATTATTATTATTATTATTATTTCACATTACATCCCAATTGTTATTCCCCTTGCTCTTATCTTCCGGTTTCCATCCTCCCTCCATCCCCTAGAACTCTGATGGGGGTCCTCTCCCCATCATTTGATCTCAGTCTAGGAGGTCTCAGCAGAGAGGCCTGCAACCACTTCCTGTGTGCCCTAAGCCCACCCCACCAAAGGCAGTGATCCTATCAGCGTTCGTATCAGAGGCAGTCCCCTCTCTCTCCATTCCCCACACACATGGAGCACGAGCTGCCCATCAGCTACATCTGAACAGGAGGCTTAGGCACTCCGCATGCATCGTCCTTGATTGGTACACCAGTTTGTGCAGGCCTCCTGGGTCGCGATCCACTGGCCTTGCTATCAATCTGGCACTTTCTCTGAAAATTGGGAATAGTGCTACCTCAGGACCCAGCCATACCACTCCTGGGCATATACCCGAAAGATATTCCAGCACACAACAAGGACATATGCTCAACTATGTACATAGCAGTTTTATAATACCCGGAATCTGGAAACAACGTAGATGTCCCTCAGTGGAAGAATGGATAAAGAAACTGTGGTACATTTACACAATGGAACACTATTCAGCCTTCGAAAACAAGGAAATCTTGAAATTTGCAGGCAAATGTATGGAACTTGAAACGTAATCCTGAGTGAGGTAACCCAGACCCAGAAAGATATGCATGGCATAAACTCACATCTAAGTGGGTGTTAGCCCAACATAGATGTCCTATGAGAGACTCCACCCTGCGGGAATTCAGGACAGATGCTAAGACTGGCAGCTGGACCTTGGGAGGAGAGCTGAGAGCTGTATGGAAGAGTTGGGGTGAGTGAGGGGAATGGAAGGACCCAGAGGGGTCTGGACCTCCACAGAGAAACCTCTCAGTCTCACAATTTGAACCAAATGCATGAGAAGTAAATGGTTTGAAAAGTGAAAACACACAGATCATTTCATTTTAAATGCATGCTGAGTGTCTTATATGCTACCAGGAAGGTACAACCGTGTTCTGTTTGTCAGCTGATATCAAGACCTTTGAGGAGCAGCCTGCAGGGCAGTGAGACAATCTTCAGTATCACAGGTCCTTGCCCTATCATATTAACTCATTTCTTCTCTTCCTTTTTTAAAGAAAATATTAATAAATAACAATTTTATAAGTTCTCTCATTTCTTAGTCTACTTACACTCCCCTGGCATTTCTAATTTGTGTTTCTTTCGGTCATGTGCATGGAAATTTTGCATGGTTTTAATAACACAAGTGTGTGATTTTACTGACTCCATTTCAGACGAGGAGGTAAAAAGGATAATTTTTTCTTTCTTTAGTCCCATATCAGCTCTTGACCACAGCACACCCAGCAATACTGATGTGATTTTGAGTTGATAAAGTGATATTGCACTGCATTCTGACACATTTTCTATTGCTGGTAACATTGATATTCTCTTGAGTAGCTGTTAGACAGAGTTAGCCGATGTTCTCAGCACCATCTTCTATCAGAACATAGGCCTGAATTGTTCTGAAACCATAATTCCAACCATTCACTTCCTCCTCTATATACTTTCCTATTTGCATTTTAACATTTAAGACTTTGTAGTTTGTTTAGAAAGTAACTTCTTTATGCTTACATGACAAAACACTCACCAACCTAAACATGAAATTTTAGCACATATGTGATGATGTGTCACCATAACCCTTATCAAATGCTAGCACGTGTGCTCCATCCGTCCATGAAACCACTGCTATGGACTGCAGCTGCACATTGTCAGACAGACTGCCAACTCTCTTTTTATGTATCTGCTCATTATGAAGATATCATATAAATATACAAAAATAAAATATTAGTTTTTCCTCATACATATTTTACTAATACCTAGTTTTTGAACTTCAACCCTGTTTTTGAAAGGATGCCATGTCATCTTAAAATATTTTATTTTTCTGATTGTATGAATGTCTATGTATTTATGTGCATGTCATTGCAGGTTCCTGTAGAGGACAAAAGAATGGACCAGATTCCTTGGAGCTGGAGTTAGAGTCACTTGTGAGCTGTCCAATCAGTATTTTATAAACAGACTTCTACTCTTGCTTTCTGCAAGAATGTAATGTTAACCACTGTCCTATGGCTCCAGCCAGCTTCTGAATTTCAGCTTTTATTATCTATATGGCTGAAGAATTTCCCATTTCCTGTGCAGGGCATATTTGTCTCACTTATCTCCACTGTTTTTGGTTGTTCTCTTCTCATGACTGTCAGGTCTCCTTTGCATTTTCCACCTTAGTTATTATAGTTTTTAACACCCAATTATCTGTTTTCTTGTGTTTGTAGTTAACTGACATTTTTCTGTTTAGGGACACATTGCTATTTTGTCTGTTAGTCCAACTAGTCTTCTCTAATTCACTGAATGTAAATTAAAATCACTGATTTATGTGTGTAGAAAGTCAAATATTTGAGCTCCCACTTAGTTAGTTCATTCAGCAGCTAATGGAAACAAAGGAAGAAACCCACAGCCAGACAATGGACTGAGCTTGGAGAGTTTTATGGAAGACTGGAGGGAAGGATTGAAGGAGGCAGAGAGGTCGAGGACATCACAAGACCTACAGGGTAAAGTACCCTAAGTCCATGGGGGCTCACAGAGACTAAACCACAAACCAAAGCATGCATACATTGGACCTAGACCCCTTACACATATGGAACAGATGTGCAGCTTGGTCATCATGTGCATCCCCTCACAATGGGAGGGCAGGCTGTCTCTGACTCTGTTATCTGCCTTTGGATCCCTTTCTTCAAGCTGGGCTGCCTTGTCAGGTCACAGTGGGAGAAGATGTACTTAGCCCTGATGCTACTTGAAGTACCAGGGTGAGTTGGTACCCCTTGGGTGTCTCCTCTTCTCTGACAAGGAGAGGGGAGAATGGGGGGAGGGGCATGAGGGTGGGACTAGGAGGAAAGGAGAGAGGACTGGGATGAGAATGTAAAATGAATAAACAAATAGGAGAACAGTAGGAAGAGGCCCTGTCTTAAACAAGGTGGAAGTAGAGGCTCAGTACCCAGGGTTGCCCTCTGCTTTCCACATGCCTGCCATAGCATGTGTGTGAATGCAGGCACACATATATACATATATGCATTGTGTACACAAAGATAAAAGTCAAAAGAAAATATTAATTAAAGAGAAAAAAAACACCACAAAGAGTATAGAAAAAAGTGCACCAACTCAGGACCAGCCTTGAGATCCAAGCCCTATGGCCTTCCACTTCCAAACACAAATTATAGTATGAATTTTACTCTAAAACTAACACCTACTGATTCATTGTAGAGGAAAAAACTTTTCTTCAGAGCCAAAGAGAGTCCGGCATTTGCAAAACCTGGATTTGGAAAGTACGGAATAGTTATCTCTTAGATGCTCCACAATTCCCCATAATGGACGGGCATCGCAAGCTTTATTCTTCTTATGTTTTCTCAGTACATACTTTGCTAGTAGCTTACACCACCAATCAGTGTGGGGGATGTACCTCAGAAAATTCCAGTGTGAAGAAACTGTGAACTTTCCAAGGTGAAAGACTTCTAGGCCTAGTCATTGTGTGTAGTCTTTCTTGTCTTGACTTCAGAATTCATGAATTCCTAAACGTCCCGCCGCCTCTGTCTTTTAGATGCCAACAACTGTCTTTGCTGAGATGGAAACCATTGTAGGTGTTCCCATGTGGTACAGGTTTTCCTGCCTGGATGGATTTTGAAAGAACTGCAAGAAGCAAGTTTTCAAAACAGAAACTAAGGTTCGAAATGAGACCCTAGTTGAATCCCAAGCCCCTCTACAGAGATCAGATGTCACAGGATGTAGCCCATGCAGGTGAGCTTTAGTTTACAGCCATCTCACCAGAGGAGGGCGCTAGATTTGTGATGAAATGGTAGTTACTGAGTATTGTGAGGTGTGAAGCAATTTTTGGATGGTTAAGCAAAAAGTTGATTACTTCTTTCAAGAATAACACATTCCTGGTCAGGGTGAAGGTCTAACTCATGAAATTTCTGTCCCACTTTAACAAACCAAGGCTTAGTTTTACTTGCTATTGTAACTATCATGAGAGCATCGTTCTGGTAGTCAGGTCTAGAGGTGGTGAGGTTGCGCTTCTTGACAGGCTGATGGGATTCAGAGAAATTTCCAGAATTTTGACAGCAAAAAATTATGCATGCTTTTAATCTTCTAAGCAACACTTATATTATGCTCCAGAGACTTCATATCTGCAGCCTTTAACCCTCTTCTTTACTGATTCTGATACTATTTTTAATGAGAAAAAAAGGAATTAGTAGTCCTTAGCCTTAATATTGCATCAACATTTGATATATTAATTTTAGTGTGTAATTTAAAAGTTTCATCTTAACTAAAAAATAGCAAAACAAATAGCAATGCAAATAACTGTATTTAAATTTGTAACTACCTTTCTTTACAAATATTCATTTCTACTGAATCTATCCCATTCAAGAGTTAATAGGATATGGGTCCAGAAATTTTAGTTTTATAGTATTTTTAAAAAATGTTTAGATGAATTTTTAACACTTAAAATGTCAAAATGTTATTATTTGAGTGTATGTATAATTTCATGTTTATAAGTGTATATAATAGACTTAAATATTTATATACACATTGTGTTATTTGTATATTTAAACATGTATATGAAGAACAGCTGCTCTTAAAATATTTACAATTTTTCCACCCCCTGTAACTTGAATGACAGTAACCTCAGCTGCTGACACATGACTGAAAGTAGGCCAACCAGAATATGACAGGTCTAGTTTCTGGTTCAGAAAGAACACATTTAAAATTATTATAGTTAAAATAAGTCTCTGGGCTGGAGAGATGCTTCAAGTGTTAAGAATACTTGCTTTCTTCCAGAAGACCTGTGTCTGTATCTCAGTATCCATCTAAGATGGCTCGCAACTGCTTCCAAGCTAAACTGGAAATCTGAAATGTTCTTCTGGCTTCAGAAGTACAACTTGCACACACACACACACACACACACACACACACACACACACTCTCTCTCTCTCTCACACACACACACGAAGAGGGTGAGATGAAGGGAGGAAGGAAGGGAGAGAAAAGAGAAAGAAAGGTAAAAATGAAAATCATAAGGCTGTTGTTGAATTCTACCTCATGTAAACCCATATTTATACTGAAGGGCTCCTTTATGGTGTGTAGTATTGACTCGTTCATTTTTTACATGCAGAGCAAACATTGTAGTGCTGAGCTGCACTCTTGGGAGCAGCACAGCCACAGCAAGTTTGTTCTATGATGTGCATTGCAAGTGCATTCTACAAGGAAGAAAGTAACAAACACAAGAGTAGCCAGGTTCTGATGATATCCATTGTGCCAGGCACCAGGTAACCCTGCTATCCTCTGATAGCATGTGTAAATAAAGTGAAATGATTTAAATTGTATTTTCTAACATTTGCATCAAAACATGCTTAAAATATAAAAAGTAAGCAATTTTTGACAACATCTAAAAGATGAGGTTAATGATGCACTTGTTAACTTCATCAAATGTACTTCACAGAATCCTATGGATTCAATAGCCTTTCTCAGGAAAACCGTGTTACAAAAACTACTAAAGTGACTTGGCTTTATTTTTTCTTTAGTTTCGTAGAATAACTTCATTTTAGCAAGTTATTCAATGATTTGATTGCACAATGATTCCTACCATTAAAGTTTCAAAAGATTTAGAGTATTATTGATTGCATGAATATGATTATTTTTATACCAGGAAAGGGAAAAACAAATGTATGCCATCTCCACTGTGAAAACCAATGCTTTTCATATGCATTTTAACTTTCAAAAGTGTTAAAAGTTACAATCAGTCAGTGGTGCTCTTCTGCCTGGGAAATTCATCTTTAACACAGTTGCTTCTAACTAACAAGCCACATGCACACATAAGGGCTAGGGGTATACGCTGAGGCTGATTATTATGAATGACATGGCCAAATTCTACAATTTGCATGATAGTTGCATTTCAGACACACCAAGAGGAGATTAGATGATTCCAAGTTTATCAAAAATATGTTAATTTTTAGAAGGCCAATGAATTCTCTTTCTCACAATTCTAAGTAACACATGAGCAAAGATAACTGTTAGGAAAGGCTTCATTTTGATTCAATATCAGGACATATGATTTTTATTCTGATTTTACCTGATAATATAGTAGCATGGCTGGAAATAAACTCCAAAATTTCTTATATGACGTAAGGGAGCATATCTTAAATGGTCTATATATTGCCACAGGTTTTCTTTCTCTTTTTTTAATTTAAGATTTCAATTCTTTTGGTATACACATTTATATTAGTATACATAAGTAGAAAATTACATGCAACAAGAAGAAGCACGAAGCAACCTGGGATCATATGAATGTTAACATTCATGGTGTTTTGGCTAATTGCATTTGGCAACCTTGTAGAAAACATCTACCCTATATTGATGAGTCTAAACTTCTGAATGACAATCAGTATCAATCATTTCTCATCACTGCCAACTAAAAACCTCTATCTAGACCTAAAAACATCCTAACCCCTAAACAGCTAAGCTTAATTGTAAGACTAGACTATATAGTCTTCAACTCCATCAGAGACTTAAGAAGAAATAAAACTTAATTACCTGAGTGAACCGGAAGTGCAGGTTAACAGCTTCCAAAATGAATAAGTGATACAGACAGTTTACTGTCTGAACAGTGACCCAAAAGTCTCTATAACATTGGAGGATCATCTTCAGCCTTCTGTCCCGATATAGGTGACAGACACATTTGTGAGACAGGAACTATTGAGGACTTACTTACCCTGTCTTGGCAGAGTTTGGTCGTCAACTCTGCTTGTATCCAAGCCTGCCCATTTTGAGGCAGAATTCTGTCTGTGGCAGAAACAAAGATGTTTTGCCCAGTGACTTGTTTGCCATATTTGAAGCCATCTCCATAAGGAGGAACTTTGATGCACATCATTTTCTTGAGGTATGCTTGGTGTGGCCAGGAGTTAGCCTGTGTTGTTGTCCAAGAATCTTTAAGATCTTAAAGGCTTCTTAAATGCTATATTCTGTAGGTCTCTGAGGCTTTGAAGATTTTATCTATTTTACCTCATCTGTCTATAGGATCATGTCTACCTGTTAAACCTACAAACACCTTGATGTCCCTCAAGTGAGGAATGGATAAAGAAATTCTGGTACATTTACACAATGAATACTATTCAGCTATCAAAAACAAGAAGATCTTGAAACCTGCAGGCATATGGATGGAACTAGAGACAACCATCCTGAGTGAGGTAAGCCAGACCCAGAAAGACATGCATGGCACATACTCACTCATAAGTGGATATTAGCCACGCAATACAGGATAACTTTATTACAATACAGAGATGGATGCACCAGCCAAAGACTAGTTATGACGTGGACCTAGGCCACAGGTTTTAAATTCAAACAGAAATGAGAAAAAACTGTCTCTGTCTTAAGGTTTATCCTGAATCATATTGACCACCTGGCTCTTAGTGTGTTTTAAATGGAAGAGGAAAGGAGAGGGCATTGGCAGAATGATAGCGATGAATTCTACAGTCTCGCATTTGCCAGTTGGTCCCAAACACCTTACGCCACACATAATAAAGGAAAACAAGCACTCCTAGAAATGTCTTCCCACACTAGGTCAAGAAGCCATTGGCCACAGCTTGGCTACTGGTCTTTAAGTGGACAAAGCTTGATCATAACCATTGCTTAAATGTTGAACACTCTACCAGTGAGGACTGGAAGGAAGCTAGGCTCTAAGGATCAGGTTTAAATTGCATAGCTCAGGAAGCAAGAGTTTAATTCTATGTGAACTAGGCTACTCCTCACATCTTCTCCTTTGCAGATGTTCAGTATTTTGGTAGGCCTCCATAGTTTAAGTAGGAGCTATCGCTCCTGAGTTATTTGAATCACTCACTTCCCTTTGCCAATCAACTTGGCGGATAAGCACAGCTTTAAATGAGAGGAGAGTCCTTCTTCACGTACATGGTTCTCTTTCCTCCAAGATAAAAAAAAATCTTTCGTCTTGACACAGGATATTTACAGGGAGGAAAAGTATCAAGTGTGCTGAGAGGAGGGGTACCATCCAGCTTTCCTAGGATGCCGGCCACATAGGGTTGGCTGATGCAAGTGTCTCTGAACTCACTTTTGCTCTTGTTAAACGCCTCACCATATTTGTGTACGTAACCCAATAAAACTCATAGGTTTATCAAGTGGAATCTGGCAGTCTCTGTGCTTTGGTCCATCGTCAGTTCTCTATCTGTGGTGAGTAGGTGTTAGTTCATATCTCCTACGAATATTCACACATCAGGCTCTCGAGAGGAACCACTCATACCCAATCCACACCTTAATTTATCAGAGTTGTGACCTTAGAATTATCCCCATGGCTCATACTTCTGATGTGTAATTCTTTTCAGGCTCTCTCAAAGTTTGTTCCTTTTTATGTATTGAGTTGATCTTAGAAAATAATTTAAATGCTACAAAAGCTTTCACAGAGATGAGCAAATATATTGAAAGATTTCCAGAGTAATTCTAGTATACAATTTAGATGAAATTATTAAAAACAGTATTTAAAAATAAAATATTAAAAATATTCATGCACTTAAAAACAAGTGTTTATATTACATATGTATTTTTAACAGTTTTAAACATTTAAGCTTATTTTCATACAATTTTATGTAAAATACTTTCTTTTCTTAGTTACAAGATTTTATTATAATATGTTTTCAAATTCTGGGTTGTTTCTTCTTAATTTGTGTGTGTGTGTGTGTGTGTGTGTGTGTGTGTGTGTGTGTGTGTGCGCGCTTGCATGCACGCGTGTGTGTGCATTTTCATATGGAGGCCAGAGACCAATGTCATTTCAGCGTCATTCTATCTTAATTTTGAGACGTGTTCTCTTACTGCCAGCAGACATCACCAATTTCACTAGGCTATTTAAGCAACCAAAGCCAGGATGCTCCTGTCTCCATCTCGTCAGCACTGGGATAAGAAGCAACGCAGCCTTTCCTAGCACTGATGTTGTTGTTTAAGGATTTCATGCATAGTGTGTTTTCATCAAGACTTCCTTTTATTTCCTCTCCTCTGATTCTTTCACATCAATTATTAATTTTCTCTTCAGTGTCATGTATTTATTTGTTTTTAAGTTCTTTTGTCTTAATTCCTTAAATTCTAAAGTTAGTTTCGATTTGTTACACCCATCAGAATGGCTAAGATCAAATACTCAAGTGACACCACATGCTGGCGAGGATGTGGGGAGAGAGGAACACTCCTTCATTGCTGGTGGGAATGCAAACTAGTACAGCCACTTTGGAAATCTATCTGGTGCTATCTCAGAAAAATGGGAATAGGTCTTCCTCAAGACCCAGCTATTCCACTCCTTGGAATATACCCAGAAGATGCTCCAGCACACAACAAGAAACTTTGCTCAACCATGTTCATAGCAGCCTTATTCATAATAGCCAGAACATGGAAACAGCCTAAGTGTCCCTCAGTAGAAGAATGGATAAAGAAACTGTGGTACATATACACTATGGAATACTACTCAGCTATTAAAAACAAGGAATTCCCGAAATTTGTGGATAAATGGATTGAGCTAGAAATGATAATAATGAGTGAGTTCACCCAGAAGCAGAGAGAATCAACTGGTATATACTCACTTACATCTGCACACTAGCCGATTTGTACCAAAAAAAAGTAAGCATCATACTGCATATTAATACTAGACTGCTGGTCTAGTGTTCTCCTGCCACTTACACAGAATTTGACCTATGGTTACTAGGCATAAATTTGAAGAAACCTCTTTGTTTAACTCTTTGTGACAGAGAGAGTATTTATTTATATGTAAGTTAGAAGGGTAGTAAGGAAAGATTAAATAAATGTCAGTTCCACAACCATATGAATTTATTGTCACAGTGTCTAGTTGAAGTTGTTCATGACTAGTGTATAAAAAATGTTATGCCAAAGTCATTTCAGTAGTTACTTAGTAATAGCAGGGAGAGGGAAATATTGGCAATAAGTGTATTTATGTGTGTGTTTATAAAAGATAATGCCATTTATTTTTAATTGTTTTACTTTTATTTTTCCCATTAGCTCTTGGGAAACTTACATTCTTCAAAACTCTTTTGGAAACATGGAGCTAAATGGCCATGTCCTGACAGTGAAAAGGAAGAAAGACAGCCTGTTCCTGACTAGACTGTTCCTCTATACTCTGCATACCTATGCATACTTGATGGATCCAAGGATTCCAGTGAAGAATTCTACAGCATAGTAGGCAGAGACACGAAAAATTGAAGGAGTTTTAGCACTCTATTAATCTCAAACCCATTATTTTACTGGGTCTTATTTTAAATAAAAGCAAGTTGTCAACAAACTATTATTTAGCTACTGAGACAGCAGAGTGATATCTTAGTAATTAGCATTCCCTGACACAGATGATGTGGAAAAATTGGAGAAGAAAAGTGAATAATTGAAGCATTTTTGTCACTTCTTAGCCAGAAGAGAGATTTAAACAAAAGCTGATGAAACACCAAAGCACACCAAGAAAAACAGACTAGGCTTTTGGGGTCATAAGACAGGATTTGACCTACTGAATTATTTTTGAAAGAAATACTGAATTCTGAAATAAGTGCTGGGCACTGGGGTTGACAGCACTGATGCTATAAAGCGATATTTCATATGTATGGACCTCTAAGAGTGATTTTATAGTGGCTGGTGCCTGTATGCAATTCCCAGTACACAGAATGCCATCTGTCTATTGTTTCCTCTCATAGATCAGCGTTACTACACTGTCAATGCTTTTCTGTCATCATTATAAATCATTTTCCTGAAACTTCTTGAATTCAGATTTATAACATTTAAGTAAAAGTTTTCCTGTGTTTCATATACCAAGCCTCCTATAGAATATAGGTTATAAACACATATTGTCAGATGTCTATTTCAGTATGTCTGTATTCCCATCACAATTCACCTCTATAGACAGAGAGACACAGATGTGCACACAGTGTATCCAAATTCCATCCATTGTCCAACATCTTTGTATTTGGAAAATTGGTAGACTGCTTCCAAAATAAATACCTTGTCACTTGTGACTGATTTCTGTGTTATAGGGTACAAACAAGATCATCAATCTGAATCAGGTTAACTGGGCCATGAAATGAGGCTGGCATGAGGCTTGCAAGAGGACATTCATAGCCCATCTAGGGACAGCATTCCGTTTCTGATGAAGGAATTAAAATCATAGTAGGCTTTCCAACCGCTGTACTTAAATTCCTATGGCTGACTAGTTTTCAGCATAAGATGGTTAATGCATCTTTCCTTCTCTGCACTATGTTCTTTTTACAGTTCAGATAAGATTACACAATTTTTGTTAGCCCTCAGTTCTGCAGCACAAGCCTTCAAAACCTTCTTCCTTTCTCAGCACCACTGTGCTCCTTCCATTGTTCAGTTTGAACACATAATTTTTGTTTGTTTCTTGCTCTGCTGGCTTTCACATGCTTTCCTTAAACATTCCAAATCAGGTTTACCAATGTAAGATGGCACTTCTTAATGAATCTCTAAAGTGTGTCATTGCTTGCATTAGAATATTAAAATACTAATTAAGCACATACCTAGCATTCACCATGAGTACCGCCCGTAAATTACCAATTCTCATTAGTTAATAGGGTATCCTAATTTATTGCCTTTAGGTAGATATTTCCAAATTTAGTGGATATATATTTGGAAAGTTTCAGGTCGGGTAAAATACTTGTGATAAACAGCAGTGCTGAGTGATTTAAGTCAGTAGCTGCTGTACCAACACCCCACATGATTTTAAATGGACTGCTATTTTTCCCAGAGATAAGACTGCTTATCTTTTTTTGAATTCTTCAAAATAACAGAGCAACTAATGAGAAGATTTGTTTGGGTGAATCTAAGTAGTGTATAGGAATGCTTAACTACAAAATTCCATAATTTTGAATAAATGTTGAAAAACATTAATGTAACGGCACCATGAAGCATACAGATCAAAGAGACAATCACATCACATGCCACAAAACAAACAGAAACAAATGTTAATTCAAGATCTTTTCCTAGGACTAAGGAAATCATAAAGAGCAGAGGTCTCCCTGCGTCCATGCCAGCATTCTCGGACGGCACCAGGGACTTCTGCCATTGGGCCTTGATTTGCATCTTCCGGTTGCATTTGGAGCTGGAGGGAGGCTGGCTGGACATAGGGAGAGGAACAAACAGGTAATAGATGAGGGAGAAGCAAAACCCAGCAGTTGGGATGAGGTGAGTGACTTCCTTTATGCAGTAATCAGATGATGAAATCTGTCACACCGTAATGGTTCAGGCTGTGTGAAAGTAATGACATGGGGTGGTGAGGAATTTCTCAGCTGGTATAATGATATTTTCTCTGAAAAAAAAAAAATCAATGGAGAGCAGATACAAACAACCGGAATCATTATTAAAAGCCTGTCTTTTGGCCTGATACAATCATTTTCTCTAAGAACAGGAAAGCTTGTCATTTCCTGTAAAGCAGACTTGCAGATGGCTCAAAAAAATCTACCAGCCTGAAAAAAAAAAATCACATGTCCTTCCCACATTTATCAGTGTCATTCTGGTAGCTTTCTCAGGCTTTTCCCACATGCATCAAGGCCGTAATGACACTGTAATGAACTAGAGGAAGCTTGAGAGCCTGAGCACCAACCCAGCTACTTTCATACACTTTGGTGTTTAATGATTTCTGTTACACTCTCCAGCTTCTTTAGTCTAAGTATGTACTTATAAGATACTTTATTTGTTTCACTAATTTTTGCAGAATAAATAAAATCATTGCCCTCAAGTAAAATTTCTCCTCAAAGAATTTAAAGGCATAAGATGTTTAGATGAGAGAATCTCAAAATTATATTCAGCTTTAAAATTTCAGGATGATGAGACACAAATAAAAAATTGATTTTTTGACACAAAATCCCAATTTTCTCATTAAACAATCAGCCAAGTTTTCACTGACATAAGAGGTAATAAGAGATTATATTAGATCAATTAAAATCACATTTTAATAAGAAAGTAAATTTTACACTAAATTAGTTTTAAGACTCAGTTACTTATAAAAAATTTTAATAGTCTTTTGTACCTTGATGTGATTGAAGTGGAATATAAGACAGTACATTTCCTTTAGGTATTTATTTGCTTTAAAATTAGTAAATTAATGTAAATATAAAGATATGCTATGTAATTCTTACAGGAGATGGGTATACATTTGCCTAAGCAATTCAAAGACCACTGATTCTCTAAAAGTATTTACTGTTCTTGGATGTTTCCTCAGTAATGATATCTGGGTTTTCTGTGATATTTTTCTAGTCTAATTAATTTATGTTTTCCAATAATTTCTTTCCTGTTTGAGCCAATTCCATACCACACTGAGATGAAGACAATTTTTATGGCTTCTCTACTCTCTGTGGTCATAGAACAATAATTATTTTGACCTTTGACCTTCACATCTAGCCTTTCAGCAATCTTAGAAAATTGCTTAAAGCTCTATGGATGGACTTCCATACAAGTTTGAGGATCTGAGTTCTATCCCTGGGATCCATGTTAAAATAATGATAATAAATAAATAAGGTGCCTGCAGTAGTAGCATGCACCTGTAATCCAAGATCTTATCAAGTGAAATGGGAAGTAGCTATGGGAAAAACGAATAGAAGCTCACAATCTAGTTAGCTTTGACTATATACAATAAGAAAACAAGTTACACGGTGTGTAAACTAGCTGGAAGATGAGACTTTATTCCCAAAGTTGTCACCTGACCTCCACATGCACATAGAAACACAATAAGTAAAATTTACTAAAAGGTTATTAAAACCTCAATCTAATCTTTCTCCAATAATAACACCATTATGATGATTCTATTACCCAAACTGGTGTAAATTTTTGAGTGAAGGGTAAGGTAAATATTTTTTTGTCTTGGAGCCACGAGCGGTAAAAATGAGGTGGGACGCACAGCCTCTAACCATGTCTCAGCAGAAGTCGAATCACAGTTCATGATATCTCACTGTGTGGAAAGAGGCTCTGTATGTATACTCTGACTCTCTTGTCAAGCATTTCCAAAGCATAGGTGGCCATCCATCATGGTGTCAGTATCATGGTGGAAGAAATGAGCCATCTAGAAAGAAGATTTGGACTCAGAGTAATACTAGTAGCAAATAAGAAAATGCTCATGCACAGAGGCAGGGGGATAACTGGGGTGCATGTGAAGGCCAGAAAAGAGAGATTTGCTGTAGGTCCATTCTGTTATCTATTTTAGATATCAAATATGTAAGAAGAGAAAATTGTCCAGTTATAACTTTCGGGTCCATATGATTTCTTGATCACGTATGGTAATAAAGGCCACATTATCTCTCATTTAATATTAAACTGAAGGAGATATTACATCAGGGGAGATTGGTGTTGCACATTACAAAAAGTGTGACTTTCAAGATGAGCCACAATGTATGAACATATCTTACTTTCTTTACTTGGTCAAAGTAAAAGACAGATCAATCTTGTAACCTGAGTTTGATTTTTTTAACTTAATGGGCTGCTGAGAATTCTCTGTAGTTACCTGGCATGATATCTAGACAGTGCCTGCAAGGCCTCAGCATTTATCTCTTGACTTGACAAATCTGTTTTCATGGGTGTTCACACAGATACTCAGAAGCAACCTGTGTTCATGTCACAGAGCAGTGGTGCACATTTGATGCTTTATTAGAGTTCAAGTTGAACATTTGGTCTTCTCCATTGGACATAGTTTGGAATTCTTTTTTGCTCCATATTTTACCAAACATTGCAACATTCTATGATGATATAATATGTAGTAGACCCAGCGAGATAGAAGAAGATGTGTCTGTAGTTGAGGCATATGTGGATGAGAGTAGTTTATAACTAGAAAATTCAGTGTGAGCACATGAGGTGCAAATACACTAAATGGATTCCTGGTATTTCCAAGAGCAATGAAAAAAAACATAGTGCTCAGACCTGGGTCACTACATTTTTAGTTGATACTATTTATTTATTTTAGTTGATACTACCTCTAAATTAAGCATAGGTGTTTGTGTGATGAGTTGTTTTACTCTACTCTTGACTTTGTAATTTGTTGTATAGTTCCACTTATTTGATCAAGGAAAAAAATCACAAGGTAGTATGTTAACCAATTACACATGAAAACTAAAGACAGTGCAGTCAAGCAAGATATTGATAACTATTTAGAATATATGCTGCAGGATATTTGATCTTATTTTGGACCCTGAGATTGTGAAACTGTAAAAACGTATCTTTTTTTGGTGTGGTTCATCTCTACAACACACCTGTAATCAAGAGCTTTCTGTACACAGAATTTAAAAAACATTAACCCTAGGTGAAGAGGCAGAGTAAGAAGCCAGCTGAAAGGGATTAAATCGAAAGGAGGGACTGTGAGTTGAAGGGTATTTAAAACAGCACGGAGAAGAAGGGCTCTTTAGATCTTTAGGTCTTTGGCTCTGGGCTTTTGGATTTCTCCCCCTGGGCTATTGGCTGAGTTGTAAGGTTCTGGCCTTGGGCTTTTGGCTTTTAGCTTTTGGCCTTTCCTTCTGGAATGTGAGCTGAGTAGGAAGGTCATCGAAGTGGTTTTACTCTCTCTCTGAGATAGGAAGATTTCACCCCAGCATCAGGATCCTGTGTGTTCATTGGTAAAATTGAATTATTTGGGATATAACTGAAAGAAGGTATTTTGGTTATTGTTTTGGTTGTTGTTGTGGATGCGCTTTCTCAGTTAGGATACCCTTCCCCCAGACTTGTCTATTTTTCTGTCAATTTGACAGAAGCCAGCCAGGAATCTTTTTATTACATTTTATATATACTTCAAAGATATGCTGGTGCTTGAACATTACTATTTCAACTTCAAATCAGTTATCATTAAAAACTATGACAACATTGGGGGACTTACACCAAAACTACAAGAATAGTATTGTTAGGCCCAAACCAGAAAGACTAGCATAAACTCAGACGCATCTGTTATTTTCTGTAAAAGTTTTAAAATGACATATTTTCATAGAGGAATGAGAGAGATCCTTTTCTGTAATATCAGAGATAACATGGGAATTCCAGATTCTCCTAATCTTGGATATTTGGGTTTAAATTCATAAGCCAAATTATATGTTGCTTTGATTTTTTAAGACCCGATTTCTCCTTTTTGTTAACCTCTTGAAAAGCCTTGAATCAATGGTTCCTTCTGTGTATTCTACTTTTTTTCACATAAAATGAATCTGTATGGTGGGCAACAGCCCAGTTTAACATATTTTTGCATGCCGATCAGAATGCAGACATGTGGATGGGATTTTGTCATATCTTTAATTATATTCATTACACCTCAAAAATCTGAGTTTCTACTTAAAAGTCGAGGTCTCTGTTTTGTTCTGTGTATTAATTACAATGGCCTGCGCACTGTAAAGGCAGGTGACACTGCTTAAGTGTGCGGTAGAGCACAGCATGTGTTCAGGGTCTATATCGTCATAACTATTTCTGTACATGTGTAAATCATATGTTCACAGAATTCTGAGGAGATGTAAGAACAAGTGATAAACATAGACCTGTGTATAGGAAGTAGTTTGTGTTGTCATTTGTGACCAATTCATAACAATGGAACAGTAACAGTACCCCTGCAATTGTAGTTTCTACATTGGGGCTCCTTCATTTTCAAGTACATACCATACCTTAATTAATAATATAGGTAATACCTAACTTGTTAATTCTTATAATTGTTAAAATTCATTAGTTATTGTTGTGTATGTAGGTGAAACTCTAAACAAAAATATTGCTTTTATTCAAAGGAGAATTTCTCAGTTTGCTTTAGTAAAATTTTTGTATCATAAATATGACTAAATTTCTATAAGTGACAGCTTTAGCAATATAGGAATTTTATTTTTTATGATTATAGCTGTTGTTTTTTGAGATTTACCAACTTATTTATCTATGTATCAATCAATCCATCTATCAGAAAATATCTATTTATGTATCATCATCTATCATCTATTTATCTATCATCTATCTATCTATCTACCATCTATCTATTTTTTCAACTACTCATTGATACTTAAAGATGACCTCATGTAGCACAGGCTAAACTTTAACTAAGAACTGGTTATATTTTTGCCTATAAGTTCCCAAGTGCTAAAACCACAGGTGTATCCCATACCACCTAACCTCACTTCACTATGGATTAATTAAAACTCAAAGATATTAATAATTTTATATGTCAAAATGTAAAAGAAACATGTTACCCTTAATATCATCTTTAAGCATGTATTATGTCCTTAGATGCCAAAAAAGCATTTGGCAAAATCCAACACCCATTCATGTTTAAAGTATTGGAGAGATCAGGAATACAAGGCACATGTCTAAGCATAATAAAGACAATATACAGCAAGCCAATAGCCAACGTCAAAATAAATGGAGAGAAACTCAAAGAATTTCCAGTAAAATCATGGATGAGACAAGGCTACCCACTCCTTCAATAGCTCTTACATATAGTACTTGAAGTTCTAGCTAAGACAATAAGACACAAAAAGTACTGCAAAGGAATACACACCAGAAAGGAAGAAGTCAAAGTACCACTATTTGCAGATGATATGATAGTGTACATAAGTGACCCCAGAAACTACACCAGAGATCTCCTACCACTGATAAACACCTTCAGCAAAGTGGACCCATACATGAATAATTTAAAAAAAAATTACAAGCCCTCTTTTATACAAATGACAAATGGGATTAGAAAGAAATTAGGGAAACTACACCCTTCATAATAACCACAAATATTAAAAGAATATCTTGATATAACTCTAAACAAGCAAGGAAACACTTGTATTAAAAACTATCAAACCTCTGAAGAAAGAAATTGAAAAAAATATCAGAAGATAGAAAAATTTCCTGTGCTCATGGGTCAGGAGGATCAAAATAGTAAAAATGGCTCTGTTCTTAGGTCTAGATTGATGTTCTAAATTTGATAGAGATGAAATATGATAGATACTGATTTTCATTCAGAATTTTAGACTTACCAAGATAGGAAAGATGATTTTTTTCAAGGTTGCCAAATACAAATAGCCAAAACACTATGAATGTAACATTCATATAATTCTTGATTGTTACCTGGTTCTTCTTGCTGTATGTAGTTTATTTTTATTTATATGTAATAATATAAATGTATATGTAAAAAGGAAATATTATAAAAATTGCTGTGTTACCAAAAGCAATCTACATAATCATTGCAAAGCCTATAAAAATAAAAATACCTACACAATTCTTTACAGACCTTTTTTTTTAAATTAATTTATTCTTGTTACATCTCAATGTTTATCCCATCCCTTGTATCCTCCCATTCCTCCCCCCCCCCATTTTCCCATTATTCCCCTCCCCTATGACTGTTCCTGAGGGGGATTACGTCCCCCTATATATTCTCATAGGGTATCAAGTCTCTTCTTGGCTACTTGCTGTCCTTCCTCTGAGTGCCACCAGGTCTCCCCCTCCAGGGGACATGGTAAAAGATCAATTCTCAACTTCATATGGAAAAACAAAAAACCCAGAATAGCTAAAATAATCCAGTACAGTAAAAGATCTTCTGGAGGATTCTTTATCCCTGATCTCAAGCTGTTCTATAGAGCAACAGCAATTACAAACATCATGGGACTGGCATAGATATAGGCTGGGTGATCAATGGGATAGAACACAAGAATCAGAAATAAACCCATACACCTATGGTCACTTGATTTTTGACAAATAAGCCAAATACATACAATGGAAAAAAGATAGCATCTTTAAAAAATGGTGCTGGACAAAATGAATGTATTCATGTAGAAAAATACAATTAGATCCATATTTATCACCCTGCACAAAACTAAAGTCCAAGTGTATTAAAGATCTCAACATAAAGCCAGACACACTAAAGCTGTTAGAAGAAAAAATGGGGAAGAACCTTGAACTCACTGTCACAGGAGACACTTCCTGAACAGAATCCCAATAGCTCAGGCTCTAAGATCAGCAGTTAACAAATATAACTTCATAAAATTGAAAAGCTTCTGTAAGGCAAAGGACACTGTCAACAAAACAAAATGACAATCTGAAGACTGTGAAAAGATATTCACCACTCCTACATTTGACAAAGGACTAATATTATATGTGTGTGTGTGTGTGTGTGTGTGTGTGTGTGTGTGTGTGTGTGTAATACATTGAACACCACCAAAACAAATTATCCTATTAGAATTGGGGTACAGAGCTAAACAGAGAAGTCTCAACAGAGGAACAACAATTGGCCTAGAAAGACTTAAAGAAGTGCTCAACATCCTTTGTTACCCGGGAAATAAAAATCAAAACAATGCAGATATTGCATCTTACCCCTACCAGAATGGCTAAAATCAAAAATTCAATGGACAGCACATACAGGAAAGGATGTGGAGAAAGGGAAACACTCTTCCATTGTTGGAGGGAGAAGAAAATTGTACCACTACTTTGAAAATCAATTTGGTGTTTTCTCAGAAAATTGGGAGTGGTTCTACCTCACAACCAATCTATACCACTCCTGGGCTTGCTCCTAAAAGATCTTCCATGATAAAATAAGGATATTTGCTCAACTATATTCATAGCATCTTTATTTGTAATAATAACCAGGATCTGGAAACAATTAGATGTCCCTCAACTGATGAATGGATAAAGAAACTGTGGTGCATTTACAAAATGCAATACTACTTAGATAGGACAAACAAGGAAATCTTGAAATATGTAGGCAAATGGATGGAACTAGAATTGATCGTCCTGAGGAGGTAACACAGACTCAGAAAGACATGCATAATATATACTCAACTAAAAGTGGATGTTAGCCCAACATAGATGTCTTCCTAGAGACTCCACCCAGTTGGAGATTGGGACCGATGGAGGGATTGGACTTGCTGCTGGACTCTGGGCAGAGAACTGAGTGGTATGGAAGAATTGGGGATGGAAGGACACAGGGTTCAGGAGCCCCACAGGGAGACCATCAAGGCTGGCAGTTATGGACCTAGGAGGCCTGCACCGTCTGATGCACCAAACAAGGACAATGCATAAAGAGAACCTAGACCTTGTGCTCAGATAAGCCAAAGAACAGCTCATTCTCCATGGTTGTGGGGAGAGCAGGGATTGCTTCTGACATGAACTGTTGTTGCATGAAATTTGATCAGTTCCCCTTGGTGATGAGGCCCTGTAGGCACACAGACGAAGGCGATGCAGGCTGTCCAGCTGAGACCTGATCGGCTGTGATCAGAAGGTGGGGTAAGAAACAACCCTCACCACCTCCTTTCAGTGGTCTAGGGAGGGGAATAGGGCAGAAGAGGGAGGGAGGGTGAAGGAGGGCGAGATGGGAAGATACAATGGAGGGAATAACAATCAAGATGAAGGATGAATAAATTTTAATAAATAAAATTTAAAAAGATAAAGAAGAAAACTACATTATTTTCCAGTTATACTTAATTAGCTATGTATTAATTAAAATTGAAAGATATCAATAATTTTAAATAACAAAATGTAAAAGGGATATGCTACCCTTGATATAATCTTTAACCAAGCATTTTATGTAATACTCATTTTGTTTGTAAAAGTAACTTATACCTACTACTATAAAATTAGGGAAATATGAAGAAATTAGTACATCTCTCTGATACTATTTCTCTCTGGATAATATTTAGTATCTACCTTTATAGCTAGAGTGTTGCTGTTTTTATTTCAGCCAGAATAAAGCTTCAAGCCTGTGATTAATTATGTGCCTCCATGTTTTTAATATCTGTCAATGTGCTTATAGCTTATTTCTTTAAATAAACTTTTGTTATATTGATTTCAGTAATTTGTCAAAATGAACCATTATTTATATAGCAAGTTTTCATTTGAAATTTATTTCTAACATCTTATTTAAGTTAAAAATAAAATGCTTGACGTAAGCATGAAATGTAGCCCGAATCTTGTGTTTTTGTTTCTTTTATGATACAATACTAATGAGAGTAAGGTTACCATTTACAGATATATACGAAACACATAACTCACCAAGAGTAACTTTGTAATAGTTCTACAAACAACCTAAGCTTTGGGAGTATGTATGATACTAAAACTTGCTAGTTTGAACTTTAAGCTTGACTTGGTTTAACTGCAAGATATTTCCCATTTTGTCAGTAGTATTATTTTTTTGTGAGCTTTGATTTATTAATAATATTTTTTATTTTTTACAAAACGTTATAGAGAGTTATGGATAACTGTTTAGGCAGCGAACTGTCTCTGTCTTTTTTTTTTTTTTTTTTTTTTTTTTTTTTTACTTTGGAAGCTGCTAATCTGCACCTCACCTCCTGTTTACTCAGGTAATTAATTTTATTCCTTCTCAAGTCTCTGATGGGGTTGAAGACCAAGTAGTTTAGTTTCACAATTAGGCTTACTTGTTTAGGGGTTAAGGTGTTTTTTATGTCTAGATAGATGTTTTAAGTTGAAAGAGATGAGCTGTGATTTTAAATTCTGCATACTTTGATGAGTGCTTTTCATGTTGAAGATGCATTCTCTTACTTATATTTTTAGGTGTCCCATAGTTTACTGAGTTGAAAGGTTATCTTGTTATTATAATGTGGGTTTCTAACTCTCTAATGTGTACCTGCCCATTTCAAGTTGCCGGTTAATAAGTACTTGTTCTCCACTGTGACTTTTCAGTAGTAGTAGGATTAAGAGCCATCTTTAGTATCACCTCTGTCTCTACAGTTCTTTCCTTTCCTTTCCTTCACCTTCCTTCGTCTCCCTCTTCTCTCCCTTTATTTCTCCCTGTTCTTTCCTTATTCCCTGTTGCTTTCATTTAGTATTTACTTTTCTTTACTATTGTAAATAAAAATTTAATATTGATTAAGTAGATGCATGATAGTCACTGTCTAATATATTTCTCTTACACAGAACAAAACTTTTTGTATAAATTCAGGTAAGTCATATATAAAATCCACGTTTAAGCTAAAATATTATTGAGATAATCACATCATTATAGAAGAATCTTTACAAAACAATTTAAGCTCTATGTTATAACACTTCCTTTTAAATTGCGGCATGGTTTTGTCTCTAGTTCATAAACGATGGGTATGTCTTCCAATCATTTATGCCACTTTGCTGCTACAGAGTATTATATTAAAAATAATTTATTCTCTAACTCTTACTAGAATAATTTTGGTGAAATGACCAAACTTCAAGCATTTTTAAAATCTTTGAAATAATTAAACTTCAATTTTCATTCATGTATGTCAATAGTTTATTTTATTCTAATAATATTATAGTTTAATTTTTAAAATCTCAATTTATTGAAAGCAAAATTGAGTTTTCTGCATTGTGCTTTAATCACTAAATGTTTGGGTGACCAGGAGATTGGGACTCATTGTTTTTACTAGATAAATTTCCTGTTTGTTTTATTTAATGTACCTTTTACAACAAAATATCACCACCTACTTTCACCGAAAAGTACATTCAGTACTCATAGCACTAGGATGTATTTTCCTCTGACTATCCATAGTGTTTTACTAAGTACATAAGAAAAAAAAGCCTTGCATTAAGTCAAGTATCAGGACTGATTTTTATCATAAGCCATGCAATAATAACAAAGTACAAAAATAAGCTTATGAAAACTGGTTTACTATTAGATGTCTTAATATTTTAGATAATAATAAGGTAATTACATTTTTGTAGTATTGGCACCTTACTTCATGACAGATTGTGACAATGATATATGCTAATTTTAAGTTGCTTTTCTAGAGATGTGATTGGTTTAGGTTTGATATACAAAGCGATTGTTGAAGTAGTGCTTTCAGGGAAAAATGAGTGAAATTCCACAGAAAATGTCATAGTCAGGGCATGTCAAAAAGAGCTCTAGTGTTTGAATCAAGCCATCTCTGTTCTGTGCAGAGGTGTAACTGTGGGGTAAGAGTACCCTCAGGGAGTGCAGGTTGGACAAAACCTCACAAGCATTTCTAGTAAGAACAGCTTCTAACAGACATGGGGGAATTCATTAGGAGTAGGAAGTTGTGGGAAATCATCATCTAGTGTTCTGACCAGCTGGGGGACTGGGCCGAAATGTCCAGTCTCGGGTGTCTGGGTTTGAGAAGCAGCAGATAAACTACCCTAACAAAACACATCTGGTTTTCTTCTCTGAGAAAGACCCTGGATTTAAGGCCAGTAACATCCATTTCAGTCTCTCTAACTCTGAACTGCCTGTTTTTTTCGCCTTAAGTTCACTCAGTCACAGTTCCTCCAAGATCCTGGCTAATTGCTGTTGCTGGGAAACTTTTTGAAGGTCAATGGCAAAGCAAGCGCCGGCTCCTGCTGGTGAAGTGCATCATGAAGCCGTAGTTGAAATGCCTTTTCCTCCATCCTCATCCTTTCTGTAGTCTCTGAACAGCTTTTGACCTAGATCCTCAACCCAGAAGATTCAGATATGCTTATTAGATGTTCACGCACTGCCTATACAGTCTGGGTGGGCACGAGAATACAGAGAGAAAGCCTTTGGTGCCAGCATCCTCCTTCCCACCTTCACTGCATAGACACACTCAGAATCACTGGATCAGTTAATTATGTTGTAATTTTGGCTTTGTCAACTCGCTTTTTGTCCCATGCAGATGCAAGGTGAGGTCACAGCAACCATGACTTAGTGCAAGGTAGATGGAACACTTCCTGATATTGCTGAATATGAGGACAGAGCTTGATGATTGCTTGATGTTTTGTTGTTTGTTTTTATATAGCACATTATTTTAGCATATCTCTTAGTGCTACATCCGCCATATGTAGTATTCACATGGTGGATTTTTATGTATATATCTCACTGAATGCTTTCCATCTTGAACTCATGTTTTATGTTATGGATACAACCAATTCCACTCTTTTCTTTTTTCTCTCCATGTCTAAACCTTGATATTAGAAGAATCGTTGGTATGTCTATATCATATCATCAACTGCCTTGAACATACACTTTTTCAAAGTAAATCTAGATAAAGATAAATAAAAGACGCAATCCATGACATGCGAATCAAGAAAAGCTTCCCAGTTAACCATCAGTCATAATAATAAATAGAAGTTTTTTCACATACACACAACTTAGGCCCCTCATGAAACGCCTTTCTTCTTATTTGCCTTAATTTAACCCATACATGTTTTAATAGTAGCACATGTTCTACACTGGATTTTTAAATAATGTTATGATTTTATTTATTTTTGTAATTTTTCATTTACAGTGTGTTTTATATAACTTTATTTTCTGCAGTAAGGGGACACACCCTATTCTTATTATATCTTTAAAATTCACCTTTATATGTCTCAAAATATTACCTAAGTTTGATTTTCCAAGCAGAGTCAAGTTAGGTTAGATACAACAAAGTTTGAGTCTTTTCTAAATAAGGAGAAGATGCGACCATGCATTCCTCTCTCTCATTCTCCCACTGTCTGACGTTAAGCATATAAAACCCGTTCCCCCAGGAGCCATCAGCTGAGGACACTCTGCATCATTGTGCACCTTATCCTCCAGGAAGCACTGCTAAGGTGGAAACGGATCTGAGCATAAGGAGGCTGTTTCTTCTATTATCCTTGAAAATCAGTCAAGCTAAAGAAAAATTCAAAACACTGTAACTCAAGCATATATGGAGGCTCCAGAGCCATTACAACTGATTCACAGCTGTAGATACTTAGGCACAAAATTTCTAGATCTCATAATGGTCTGCTTGAAGATTCTTAAAAAGTAATGTTTTTATGGTCCAGTAAGCAAAATAAATAAATACATAAGCATATAAAGACAGATATGATTCTGCAAAGTTCATGAAACTGTGTATGTAACATTTAGCATAATAGAATTTTGGGGCCTCAGTAAAGAGCACGAGAAGAAAAAAGCATGAAGTTTAACACCCCAGCTCATTTATTAGAGCGACAGGATTTGTGGCCACGGAGGGAAGCCTGTTAAAGTGTTCTTTATCTGCTGAGGCTGATTTCAATGAATGTCAACACACTGTAAATTCTCAATGCATGGCTTCTCCTGAGCTTTCAAGTTCGTGAGGAAAATCACTCTTCAGTTCAGAGCTGCATATACAAGGGAAGTGGAATGCTTGGGGAAACGCTGAGAATTTCATGGAAGCATTTGTAAATGCAAAAGTAGGCTCCCAGGAGAGGTGGACTAAGGAAATAAATGCAATTTATTTAGACTGATCTCCACATTTTCCTAAACATTCTTTGCTATGGACATATACAGATTTTTTTCTGTAATTGAATGTCAGATAATAATTGCTTAAACACAAATCTGATGCTTAGAGACATAGTGTAAATGATGAGCGAGTGTACGTACACTTCACATCCACACTCTCATTTACTATTAACCTTTAATATTTTTAGATATATTAATTTTAATTTATTTATTCACTTTACATCCTGGCCTTAGCCCCATCCCTCCTCACATCCCAGTCTCTCTCTTCCACCATCTCCACCAACCCCCTTCCTTATTCCTCAGAAAGGGGAACCCCCACTTCCCAGGCACCCCAGCTCATCAGTCCTATCAGCACTGAGCATGTCCTCTTCCCCTGGGGCCTTGCAAGGCAGTCCCACCAAAGGGAAGTAATCGATAAGCTGGCAAGAGTGTCCATGTTGGAAGGATCCCCCACTCCCTTACAAGAAGGCCCACATGAAACCTGGGCTACCCATGGGCCACATCTTTGTAAGAGGCCTAAGTCCAGTCCATGCAAGGTCCTTGGTTGGTGCTTCGGTCTTAGCAGGCTCTTCTGGGTCCTGGCTAGCTGGCTCTGTTGGTCTTCTTGTGAATCCTCTGTCACCTCCAGCTCCTTTTGTCCTTTACCCCGTTTTTCCACAAGGCTCCTTGTGCAGCACCCAATGTTTGGGTTCAGCATGTGTTTTGAGGCACTGCTGGCTGGATGAACACTCTTAGAGAACAAGGTTGATAGCCTCCTGTGTGCAAGCAGACAAAGTACCCTTAACAATGTCAGGGCTCGGTTCATTCCCATGGGTTTGGTCTTGGTTTGGGCCAGACATTGATTAGATATTCCCTCAATCTCTGTTCTATCTACTCTGTCTTTATCCCTGCATATTGTGCAAGCATGGTGAATTTTGAATAGAAGATTTTGTGGGTGGTTTGGTGTACCCCTCCCTCTAATAGGAGACGTGTCTATTTAGATGGTGTCCTTATCGGTCTCTGTGGCTCCTGTAACTAGGAGTCTCTGCTAGAGTTCCTCTCATATCCTCTCAGAAGCCTAGCCTGACTTAGGTCTCCAGCTTGTGACAGAGATGCCACCGCTCACAGATTCTCTTTTTTATACAGGCTTTTTGTCCTTCGGCCCCACCCTCTCCAGGTCTGACCTCCACTCTCGTCTCTCTCTGTGTTTCCTCTCCTAGCTTGTTCCCTCTCTTCAAGCACTACCTTTGTCTATTCTATTTTCCTCCGGAGTGAGATAGAAGCATCTGCCCTTGGATCCTCTTTGTAAGTTATCTTCTTTGGGTCTGTGCATTGTAGTATGTTTATCTTGCACTATATGGCTAAAATCTACTTATGAGTACATACCCAGTGAGTCTTCATGGGTCTGATTACCTCACTCAGGATGATCTTTTTTTAGTTCCATCCATTTACCTGCAAATTTTATGATTTCTTTGTTTTTAAAAGCTGAGTAGCACTTAAAGAAATGCTCAAAGTCCTTAGTCATTAAGGAAAAGCAAATCAAAACTACTCTGAGATTCCACCTTCCACCCATCAGAATGGCTAAGATCAAAATCTCAAGTGATAACACATTCTGGTGAGGATGTGGAGAGAGAACACCGCCCCCCCCCCCCGATTCCTGGTGAGAGTGCAAACTTGGACAAACATGTTGCAAATCAATCTGGCACTTTTTTAGAAAATTGGCAATAGCTCTCCCTCAAAACCCAGGCCTAACAATCCTGAGTATATACAAAAAAAGACATTCCACTGTACAGCAAGGATATTCACTCAAATGTACTCATAGCAACTTTATTAGCATTAGCCAGAATTTGGAAATCACCTAGATGCCCCATATCTGGAGAATGGATACTGGGTACATTTACACAATGGAAAATCTTTAACATTTTAATGTTTTATTTGTTGTAGTGAAACAAAAATGATTGGTTACTAGAAAATAATGACCATGTAGTATTCATATTGTCTTAGAATTGTTTTCCCTAATTGCCTTTAAATTACTGAAGACAATTCAGGTTACACTTGTTTTAAATATTTAGTAGGCACCCCTTTCCTTTACCAGGTTTTAAGCTGTCTTTGCCTAAAAATAAATATGTATTTTACTTTCATGCATATGATGTGATGTGTGTGTGTGTGTTCACTCGCGCATGCCCCTGCATGTGCGCATGAGCACACTTGCACGTGCTCACTTGTAGGTGGGTTCAGTAGAGGCCAACTGAGGGCACTGGATTCCCCTGAAGCTGGACTTACAGATGACTGCCTCCCAAGCCCATGTGGATTCTGGGAGACAAACTGTTTTCATTGTTTGTTGATTGACTGACTTTTCTCCTTTTTATTCTCTTTTCTTTTCTTTTTCCTTTCCTTTCTTTTCTTTTTTCCTTTCCTTTCCTTTTTTTTTTTTTTTTAATTCTTTTTTCAAGAGTGAGGAAGACTTGATCTCACTTTGCTGAATGTCCAACTCGCATTAGTATCTGCCTGGAATTTTCCAGTGGAATAGATATGGTTAATTTAGGTTTTTTTTTTTTTTTTTTTTTTTTTTTTTTTTTTTTTTGACATAAAAGGCACACAGATAAACACCACATTGTATCAAAGACATTTACTCCTTCAGCTATTTGTCTCTTTCATTGATCATTTCCCTGGGAATGCTGGCCAAGAATTTCTACTACAAAGCTTCTGTACTCTCTGGAAGGACTTGCTAGCACTGCCCTTATTTAAAAAATGTACTTTATGTATTAATGGTAGCACACATACATGCAATATTTAAAAATCATCTACATGGAATTATTTTTTGTAATTTGTTCAGATATTTATCATTTATTTAAAGGAAGATGTTTTCACTTGCATTTATTTCATAGTGTGGTTTCCTCATTTATTTTAAGGATCATATTGTTCCGGAATTTGCCTCTGTGTGGTTCTTCATTAGCATTCTGTGTCTGATTGTTAAGCTTTCATCAAGTTTGTGAGCTTTAGATGTTGTTTATTTTTATACTTTGTTAGTTGATGATGTTCTAAAATTCTATTTTATATTTTATGCATATTTTTTCTCTTTTCAAGAACCTTAAAATTTTCCAATGGTCCTTGCTTGGAATTGGATGGTATTAGAAATGATATTAGAAAGTAACGGTTTTAATCTTGTTGCTCACATTGCTGTGGTAGTGATATTGCTCCTAGATCCTCTCAACACAAGAAGCATCTGTGTATAGTAACTATGCGTATACACACATATGCAGATATTTCTATATGTAGCCATCTGTACCTCTATGAAACTAAGAGGTCCATGGTGATGCTATTGCTCCTGTGCCTACCACATGGATCATTCCGTCCTCATTATGCTTGCCTGTAAATAACCTCTTCAGCAGTGAGCCTCTAGACTTCTACCAGCTGCCGTTCATGCAGTGGTTAAATTATGTTATGCATTTGATGTCTATACTTTTATGGATGTAATTTTTTTCTAAAGTAAGTTGGTTAAATTTTGCTCAATCAAAAAATTTTGGCTTTAATCATGAGAACACTGGAATATAATGCAAAGTGCCATGTTGTCTGCAAAGTGCCGTGATACCTGCAGAAACGGACTGCAAAGAGACATAGGTAAGATCTGTTTATTTGAGTCAGAAGCCACTGATTCTGAAGTTGATCATTTTGATGATAAACTTGAAGACTTACTGTTAGCTAAATATGAATTCGGAGGAAAGCAGGAATCTGACACTTTATTGATCCGTGCTTTGTTTTGCTGTGAAATTTATAAATCAACTGGAAGACAGATATTGAACATTTTCAAGATTATGCATGTCTTTCTTTGATTTCAATTACTAAAGCAGAATAGAGGGAAGAAAATACCTTAAACCTATTTTGAATGTAATGGTACAGCCAGTAATTGCTGTACCATATATGTCAAGAAGCCTGCTATGCAAAGACATACATTCCTTGAGAGGTTAGAGACACCTCACAGTCTTCCATAGACAATGGCATCTTTCTACATGGGAAACAAAGAGTCACTAATAGATGGAGTGAAAGGAGGATAAGGAAAAGGGTTTTCACAAAACCTTGGGTGAAACACCACCTGAGAGGAGGAGCATGTGCCCTGAGGCTCATTTATCAGTACCCTCTACTTTAAATAATGCTTTTCTCTGGGTAAAGAGTTTTTATTTTTATTTATTTTTTAAATTTTAAAAAATTTTTATATGTATTTTTATTTTATTTTATTTTTGTGAAGAGTTTTTATTCTGCACTTGTGTCCTGAGACTCTTATAAAGTCAAAGGGTGTTAATGTTGTTTTTATACCCTCTAAAAACAATATCATTCTATAATCTACTAAGCAAAATTGACAAAAAAGTTAATGGGTTAGAATATCACTCATTTTGTATGACTGCCTGTTCAAATTAGCACATTTATTTGGCTCCTGAGTCTTTCTCCCTCTCCTCCTCCCTCCCTCTTCCCCCTCAGTGTGTGTACTTATTTTTGTTATAACTAATTTGTGTTAATGTGAAACTTTTGACTGATTATTCCTAAAAGAAATATACTCTTTTATGAGATTTTATCTGTAACAGTGTGTGTAGAATTAAAAGTTTATAAAGATTGCATTAGATTGGCCCTCCTTTTCCTGACCAAGGCACACAATGCTCTTCCAGTACATGGTAGCTAGATGAAAAGGCCTTGTGTCCATTGTACAATGGCCTCACCCATGGGCCAGTTTCATTATTTATGGCTTGTTTCCTCAATATGAAAGTCTCTGGATTGAAAATTATATTATATGGTCACATGACCAAAATCACACAGTTTACAATGTGTGACTTTGAATTTTTTTCTTGTCTTCACACTCTCTATAATTTATTGTAGGGAGACCAATACGTTTTCTATCACAATATTTTATATTGGAATTTTACAATGGATACCACTGTTTATCCTTATGCTCGTATAGTTATAGAAATAATTATTTGTTTCAACAGTTACAGAGCATGGTGTAAGTGAAGATAGTCTGTACTCATAGGAAAATAATTGTATTATATTTAGATAAAATACAAGAGATTTCAAAATAAAAAAGGCAATCTCAAATATAAGTATACTTATCAGAGAGTGACTTCATAACAGTCTTGTCATGCCTTTCATTTCTGCTTCCATTTGAGATAGCATGTCTACCCATGGAAAAGGTCCATACGCATTATCATAAGTATGAGGTGAACTACTTTACCATTTAAAATCATGCCCATCTATGCAAAATTATTTTCATGACATATCTTTTAAAATATGATTTTAGTTGAAATGTTTTTACCGCTTGCCAGATATTCAGATTATAAGAATAAAATAGCTATCACTCTGCATGCTATCACTAGGCCTGCTGCACCAAGAATATACAGATTAAAATTCCCAGGCCCTGCCTGAAGAGTCTTCCATGGCCCTGAGCTGTGTGCAGTCCCCTGAGCTCCATTGTCCAGCCACCAGGCCTACTACACAAGGAACATGTAAGTTGGCTCTTCCCCCCACCCCTTATCCCCTGCTCACCAGGTCTCTTGGGGCTTTACCCAGC
This sequence comes from Acomys russatus, assembly GCF_903995435.1. Taxonomy (NCBI): domain Eukaryota; kingdom Metazoa; phylum Chordata; class Mammalia; order Rodentia; family Muridae; genus Acomys; species Acomys russatus. The sequence goes on from NC_067163.1 coordinate 1,579,651, forward strand.
TGCTCTGAGACCTGCACTGCCCTCTGAATTCCATTGCCCAGCTCAAGGGTGCCCACCAGAGGCCTGCTACCCCAGGAACACCACGGTAGTCTGCCTTCCCAACACGTGCTACACCGCAAACATCCAGGGACAACCGGATGGATATAGGCCAGCATAAGAATGCAGCCAACAAGAGGCAGGGAAATATGACACATTCAGAGCACAGCTACCCTACTACAACAAGCCCTGGATGTCCTAACAGTACCAAAGCACAAGAAAATGAACTTAAATCTAATTTCATAAAATGGTAGATGCCTTTGGAGAAGAAATGAATAAAACCCTTTAAAAACCATACAGGAAAATGCCATCAAACAGGTAGAAGACTTTAAAGAGGAAATGAATGAATCCCTTAAATAAATACAGGAAAATACAATAAAACAGGTGAAGGAAATGAATGATCTTCTCACGACCTGAATATGGAAGTGGAAGCAATAAAGAGAGCACAAACTGAGGAGATTCTGGTGATGGAAGACCTAAGGAAAAGAAGAGGAACAACAAACACAGTATCACCAACAGAATACAAGAGAAGGGAGTAAAAATTTCAGGCATAAAAGATTTGATAGAAAAAATGATATATTTATCGAAGAAAACATTAAATCTATAAACGCCTACCAATGTACAAGAAGCTTACAAAACACCAATTAGATTGGTTCCTCTAAAAAATCTCCTGCCACATAATAATCAAAACAATCTACATAACAAAGAAAAAATATTAAAAGCTGCAGTGAAAAAAAATGCCAAATAACATACAAAGGCAGACTTAACAGAATTACACCTGAATACTGAGTGGAGAGTCTAAAACTTAAAAATGCCTGAATAGATATATTGTAGCCTCTGAGAGACCACAGATGCCAACTTAGACTACTATATCAGGCAAAATGGAGAAAACAAGATATTCCAAGACAAAACCAAATTTAAACAATATCTATCTACAAGTCCAGCCCTACAGAAAATACAAAAGGGAAACATCAACCCTAGAAAATTAACTACTTCCAAGAAAACAAACACAGGAAAGAAATAATTCAACAGCAGCAAAAACAAAAGAAGGGAAGTGCACACACACACACACACACACACACACACACAACTCCCACCACCACCAACATCAAAAGAACAGGAATTGACAAACATTGATCATTAATATCGCTCAATATAAATGGACTCCATTCCCAGTAAAAAGACCTAGGCTAGCAGAATGGGTGTAAAAACAGGACGCATCATTCTACTGCATACGTGAAACACACCTCAGCAACAAAGATAGACATTTGCTCAGAGTAAATTATTCAAAAAAAATGTTTTCCACGCAAATGGATCTAAGAAATAAGGAGTAGTCATTCTAATATCTAATAAAATAGACCTTAAACCAAATTTAATCAAAAGAGATGAAGAAGGAAGCTTCATTTTTATCAGAAGAAAAAATCCCCGAAGAGACTGTCTTAATTCTGAACATCTATGCCCCAAATGCTTGGGCATCCACATTAGTAAAGCTTAAATTGCACATCGAACCTCACATATTAATAGTGGGAGACTTCACCATCCAACTCTCAATGATGGACATGTCATCAAGACAGAAACTAAATAGGGAGAGTAACCAGTGTTATGAATCAGATGGACCTAAGTATGGCTACAGAACATTTCACCTAAACACAAAGAATATATCTTCTTCTCAGCACCTCAGAGAATGTTATCCAAATTTGACTATATAATATGTCACAAAAAAATCCTCAACAGATATAAAAAAATTGAAATAGCTCCATGTCTCTTATCAAACCACCATGGATTAAAGCTGGACTTCAACAACAACAGAAGCAGCAGAAAGCCTACAAACTAATGAAAACTAAACTCTCTACTCAATGACCACTGGGCCAGGGAAAAAAATAAAGAAAGCAATCTAGACTTTGTAGAATTCAATGAAAATGAAGACATAACAAACCCAAACTTATGGGACACAATGAAAGCAGTCTTAATAGGACAGCTCATAGCACTGAGTGCCTTCATAAAGAAATTGGAGAGCTATCATGTTAACAATTTCAAAGCACACTTGAAAGTTCTAGAATAAAAAGAAGGGTACACCCTAAGAAGAGTAGATGTCAAGAAATAATCAAATTCAGGGCTGAAATCAATAAATACAAAACAAAAAACAATACAAAGAATTAATAAAACTAAGAGCTGGCTTTTTGAGAAAACCAATAAGATAGATGAACCCCTAGCCAAACTAATCAAAAAGCATAGAGACATTATCCAAATCAACAGAATCAAAAAAGAAAGAGGGAACAAAACAGCAGACACCAGGGGAATCCAAAGAATCATGGGTCTTATTTCAAAAGCCTGTACTCCATAAAATTTGAAAATCTGAAGAAAATGGATGCTTCTCTAGATAGTTCACACTTACTAAAGTTCAATCAAGATCAAGTAAACAATGTAAATAGTCATTTAACCCCTAACGAAGTAGAAAAGTCATTAAAAGTCTCCTAACCACAAACAAAACAAAACAAAACAAAAACCAGAGCTACATGGTTTTAATGAGGAATTCTGAGGACTTCTACCAGACTCTGAAAGAAGAGCTAATACTTCTCAACCTATTTCACAAGCTCACTCTATGAGGCTACAATCACCCTGATACCGAGACCACATAAAGACCCAACAAAGAAAGAGTAGTTCCCACCATTTTCCCTTATGAAGATTAAAGATTAAATAAAATAGTCAGAAACTGAATCCAAGAACACATAAAAAATGTCATCCACCATGATCAAGGAGGCTTCATGCCAGGAATGCAGGGATGATTAAATATATGAAAAATCCAACAATGTAATCCACCATATAAACATAGTTAAAGAAAAACCTGATTATTTCATTAGATGATGAAGAAGCCTTTGACAAAATCCAACACCCTTCGTGTCAAAACTATAGGTGAGTTCTGGGATACAAGGTACATACCTAAATACAATAAAGGCAATACACAGCAAGTTAGAACGCTGATAGCCAACATAAAATTAAACGGAGAGAAACCTAAAGCAATTCTACTTAGGGACTAGGCTGCCCACTTTCTTCACAGTTTGTCACTGTAGTACGTGAAGTTCCAGCTGGAGCAGTAAGACAACTAATGGAAATCAAGGGGATGTAAATTATAAGGGAAGAAGTCAAAGTATTGCTGTTTGTAAGTGATATAATTTGCTGGCAAGTGGATGGAATTAGAAAATCTTATCTTGAGTAAGGTAACCCAGATCTAGAAAGACATGCATGGCGTAGACTCATTTTTTAAGTGGGTACTGGCCATAAAGTACAGGATAACTAGGCTACAATCCACAGACACAAAGAAGCTAAGTAACAAGAAGAGTCCAAGGGAGGGTCCTGAAATTTCACTCAGAGGAGGAAATAAAATAGACATCCGAAATAGATGGGAGAGGGTAATGGGTGGAAGTGGGATAGGGAGCAGGGGTGGGAGAGGGAAGGCTGAGAGAGAGAACATGGATCCATGGGGAGAACATCTCTAGGACAGGGGAAACTTCTGGGTGTGTATGGGTGTGATCTGACTCAGATCTTTACCAGTGAGGGATATGAAGCCTGAACGAGTCACTTTCTGTAGCCAGGTGGGACTTCCAGTGGAGGGAGAGGAACACCAACCCACAACCCACGCACAAAGCCCTAGACCTAAACTGGTCCTGCCTACAAGCAGTACAAGGGAAGAGATGAAGACTTTGAGGGAATGGTCTGCCAATGACTGGCCCAACTTGAGACCCTCCTTGTGGGAGAGAGTCAGCCCCCGACACTATTAATGATACTCTGCTATGCTCATAGACAGGGTCCTAGCTTAACTGTCCTCTGGGAGGCCCCACCGAGCACTGGATTAAAACAGATGCAGAAACCCATGGCCAAAAATAGGGTGAGTTCTGGGAATCTTGTGGAAGTGTGGGGGGAAGGGGGTTTTGGGGAGCTGGCGCAGTCAAGGACACCACAAGAAGAGCTACAGAGTAAACAATCTGAGTCCACAGGGGCTCGCAGAAACTGAACCACCAAAGAGCATGCATGGGCTGAGCCCAAGTCCCCTACACATATGTACTAGATAAGCAGATTATTCTACTTGTGGGTACCCTAACAATTAAATGGGGGCTCTTTCTTGTCTGCCTTTGGATCCCTTTCATATAGCTGGGCTCCCTTGCCTGGCATTAGTTGGGGAAGATGTACTTAGTCGTGCTGCAACTTGAGGGGCCAGAGTGAGTTGATACCCATGGGAGCCTCCCCTTCTCTGAGGATATAGGGGTGGGGAATGGGGAGAGCCTGTGAGGGTGGAACTGGGAGAGAACAAGGGAGGGGACTGCTATCAGTTATAAAGTGAATTTAAAAAGGAATGAAATATTACTAGCAGAATACTAAAGCTGAACAGCCATCCATGTTTTCTACATTCCCTTCACAGCCTTCATTAGTTTGTGTGTATTTCTGACATGTTAAGTACATAGTGCACAGGACATTTCATTTATTTTCTTGGGGTACACACTTAGATTTATATTTGAATATAATTTTGTATAACATGGATTCATGGTCTTCTAAATGAATGCTTTATAAAAAATCAAGAATTTTAAAAACAAAATAACTGTGCAAGAGGAAATGTCTTGATGTCCTGTCCCAACTCTAAGGCTATTACCTGACCTTTTGTGCTGGTGCTGTTCTGTCTTTCAGGCAGGGATGTTGAGTCTGAAAAAAAAAAAACTGTTTTCATTCATGCCAGTGTTGACACATATATTGAGGTTTCTATTTTTAACTGTGCAAGCCATTTTGCAGTTCAAAAATAACATGGCTCTGAGCAATTTTTCTTGTTTGCCTTCAGTGTTTCTAAGACTGAGGGCCATGATCTTTGGCCATGAGGTCACTGAAGATGGCTAAATTGTTCAAAGAGACTGTTGATAGAGAAATAAGCAGAGATAATTAGCACTGCGCAATCACACCAAAGAACCAGATGTGCAAACACACGGTCCTTCCTTCTCAGCCCCACTCTTCTCCTTCCTCAGAATGACTTCTGGTAATGAACAACATCCTGATACAATCTTGGAAAACCACTCCAATAGAATTCTCATTTGCTATGGGAAACAAATTCACTTTTATGGATAAAAAAGTTTCATAATTGATTATTTGAATAATCACCCTGTGTCTTCTGCATTTGGGGAGCTGTAAAAGTTGAGTTTCTGGGTGAGAACTTCTTAGACGAGACTGTAGAAAACACTGAATGCTATAGTGGGATTACTTCATTGGATTTCAAAGAGTTAAGGCCCTTGTTTATTGACTGTGTCTTAGTGCACTCTAATTTTTACATCAACTGGACATACTCCAATACAGAAGTAATTGTGGAAATATGTCATTTTCAATAATTTGACAATAATTCTTCTTAAAACAAATTATCATTTTCAAAACTAAAAAGTCTACTTCCATTTCCAAGATGAACTAAGATGATAGAAGAGGGTATTATAAAATTCAAATCAAACTATAATATTACCATGACAAGGGTACCATGGGTATTAGTTTTAGCAAGATGACAGGATGCAGATATTCTTAACAATAAAGGTACGGAATAAAAATTAATCAGAATGACAACATAGCTCAAAAATGAAGATCACAAAAACCAAGGTAACTTTATTATATGAAAGGAATTTATAACACATGAGTTGCATTAATACAAAATTTAACGTTTTCATTATAGTTTATTTGGCAAATTAACATTAAGTGTAGATAAAATTCCATATCAAGAAAAACAATCTAAAACTATCAATTATGAATCAATAGTATTTAGAACCAGATCAGTAAAAGCATAATCAAGAAAACTGGTAACATTTCTCTCAACCACTAATTAATCACCCTTGATGCTCCCAGTTTCTAAATTACTTTTTAGCGGATAAAAACAGTAAAACCAGCACTACGAAACAATGAACATCTGCAGTCTTTTTTAGGAGCTCTCTGATTTTTATATATACTAAGTTACATATGAACTTTATGTCTGCTGTGTTATCACGTTTTAATCATCATGAGTCTTGACCTTCTGAGATGTTTCAGTGGTAAAGGCTCTTACTATTATGCATAACAAGCTGAGTTGAATCCCTGGGACTAACAGGATTGAAGAAGGCAACTGAGTCCAGCAAGTTGTTGTCTGACCTCTGCACACTCATCTGGGTGTGTGCGTGCATGTGTGGGTGTGTGCGTGCGTCTGTGGGTGTGTGCGTGCATGTGTGGGTGTGTGCGTGCATGTGTGAGTGTGTGCGTGCATGTGTGGGTGTGTGCGTGCATGTGTGGGTGTGTGCGTGCATGTGTGGGTGTGTGCATGCGTGTGTGTGTGCTCAAGATGAATGAAATGCAATGATAGAGTATGACTTAAATTCTTAAAGTTGTAACAGTCAATTTTGGTGAATGTTATTAACAAACACTACTAATATTTATGTTAGAAAGGCAAGAACAGAAATATGATTTGCATTGAAAATTGTTGCTATGTATTTGGAAAAAGAAGAAAAGTATAAATAAACGGAATTCTTTGGCAACAGTACATGAATGCAGCCAAATTGCAGAATTAATGACAAGAACAGCTATTACACATGGATACTTGAAGACCACAGAAGTAGATGAAAGGCCTTGAGACTGGAACACTTGCTGATGAAAAGAAAACTGGCCACATGCTTGCAAAGGACAATAGCATGCTTTTCAACAGAGAAAGAAAGGGAGTTCAACTTGGAAATTACCTTTTAAAACACTTAGGAGGTTTTGTGTCAAATTTCTATAGCTTTGATGAGGTCATGTGAAAATGTCTTTAGAGAATTATGGAGAAAGGCAGAGTTGAGGAGTCAATTACCAATTCTCTTCCAGGCCAACAGTAAAACAATTCTGAACAGATTAGTGCAGCTCTGATTTAGAGTTAAACACTCAGTTATTCTCACGCACCAGCTAAGACTCCTTCTGCACCTCAACAGATCTTTGGAATTAACAGTTCTTAATTCTTGTAACTCCCCATTCACATCAAATAAACTTTTACATTCTCTCTCCTTCTATGAGCTTCTTCAGTTTCAGTCTCCCATGTATATATGTATATGCAAATTTGTTATATTTTATCCAAATAGATTTGTTTGTAATGTTATAAAGTGCCATTACTTAGGCATGTTTAGGAAATTATATTAACTGATACTTTTATTAAAAACCTATGTTATGTCTAAGTTCTTTATCATAAATGCCACAATGTTGTTTCTCATTTGGGATACAAGATCCATGTGTTGCTTGTTCTTTTATTATTAGATAAAATAATAATAAATATAATGGAAATACAGTAGTGCCATATTTAGTTCCAGGCATAGAACATTTTATTTTAGTAATTCTTTTTTTTATTTTTTAGTTTCAATTCTAATTTAATTGTGGCATGACGTTTTGTCTATATCTCAAATTGTTTATTTTTTTAAACTTTCTGTTCATCTATTATACCTTTCTAGCATGTAATATTACTTTTGGCAACTTGGAGAAGAAACAGTTTATTTCACAGTACAGTTTGTTATATATATTTTTTTCTGATTTAATAGTACAATATTGCTTAGAGATGAACTTCAGGAGGATTAATATCCTTAGAAGACTAGTTCACTTCTACATAGACAATGTCTGGCCTCAAAGTTATTATTTTCTTTCTAAAACAGCTGCTCTACAGCCCGTGATGCCCACACTCCCAAGGTCACTGGGTCCTCAGTATATTTCTAACAATTTGTTCACACACACACACACATACACACACACACACACACACACACACACTTCTTTTTCTCCCTGCACTTTCTCCTCTAAGCCTCGCCCATGAACTCTGTGCTCTCTCTAGTATTAATCCTAGTGTCACTTTCTTTACCTATAGGTATAAATGAAGATAAGTAGATAAATTGATACCTCTGAATGAATCTTTGATATTGATCTCAAGATTTCGAATTACAAAATTGTATTTCTGGTGCATAATCCCTTCATTCTGAACGCCTTAGGCCAGCTAGTGCCTCTAACATCACTGATTGAACACAGGTCTCCATTCATCCTTGTTGACAGTCAGCCGTTCTCTTCAAAGAGGAATGTCTCCTGAGGTCCTGGATCCTCTTCCTACACTAGCTAGTCTTACCAGCGTATAGCCCTGCCCCAAACAGGCAAATGCTATATGTGCCTCCTAGTTTTGCTGTTTTCTGCCATTACAGAGTGTTTTCTTACAGGGTAGCTCATCTATAGTTCATCTCTGAAAGATGAGGGTAAAAATAAAATACTGTGGATTTTCTTTTTTGTATATCTAGAAACATCTTTATTGTACAAGCATAAAATTGAGTGTTTTGCTAGAAATTATTTTTAAATTAGTTTCAGACGTGGTTTTATTGTCTCTTATCTTGCAGAGCTGTTGTTGAAAACCTGGAACCAGTTTAGTGTGTGAGTTTTTTATATATACTATCTCTTACTTATGGCAGTTGACTCTGAAGAGGTTCCTGTGGAGCAAGGCTGAGCAGTGTGCAGAATAAACTGGCTCTGTAGGTGCCACAATCATGATAGCTTAAAATAATGTGCATTCGTTTTCCTACATATCTGGAAAACAGAAGTCTTAAATGCAGCCCATGTGATAGAAATCAAGGACTCCAAAGGGCTGAGTCTTTTTAAACTGCCCAGAGTGGAAACTCTTTTGTGCCTTCTCTGTTATCTTTGTATATACACATTGTTTGACTTTTATGCATATGACTCCAGTTTCTTTCCTTAAGTTCTTAAACTCTTAGAAACTGTCTGTCTGTTTCTCTCTCTCTCTCTCTCTCTCTCTCTCTCTCTCTCTCTCTCTCTCTCTCTCTCTCTCTCTCTCTCTCTCTCTCTCTGTCTCTCTGTATACTTGTAACAAAAGGGAATTTTGTACACAGGTCATATGGTGTATAGCTTTGCTCAAAGTGTTACCTGGTAAAGCACCAGGACCGAATTGCAATTCCCAGAACTCACAAACAAAACTGGGTGTGGTTATGTTTGTTCATAATCCCAGTGATAGGGAGGCAGAGACAGGATTCCTTATGGATTGCTAGCCAGCAGGATTAGTATAATAGGAAAAGTGGAGTTAGTGACAGAACCTATTCCCAAAAAAGTGACGTCTCTTTGGAAGAAAGTGTGTCCAAAGTCATCCTCTGATCACCCACATGCATGTGCACACAGATACACACACACACACACACACACACACACACACACACACACACACACAGAGAGAGAGAGAGAGAGAGAGAGAGAGAGAGAGAGAGAGAGAGAGAGAGAGAGAGAGAGAGAGAGAGAAACACTAATCAAATGAATGAAGCACTTTTGATCCACCTGTAGTCTAGATAGCTGAAAGCTCATAATTTCATTGTACGTTCTGAATTTCTTTGACTATCTATGCTACTGATGCTTTTAAGAAGCCAACTCTAGTATTGTTGATTTTTTTGAATCATGAATGTTACCATTAACTGTTTACTGAATCTGAGGCATTCTGTGGTCAGCATTTTACATGGAAATTTTTATTAGGTTCTCACAGCAATCTCATTAGCATCATTCCCATTTCCCAGATGATTGCTTACTTGAATTCCCCATAGTCCATCATAGTCTGAAGCTGGTGATGAGATTCAGACTCAATGTCTTCTGAAAGTTCACCCATGGCAGAGGGGAGCATGAGGTCACACTTCCCCTTGTAGTCCATCATAGTCTGAAGCTGGTGATGAGATTCAGACTCAATGTCTTCTGACAGTTCACCCACGGCAGAGGGGAGCATGACGTCACACTTCCCCTTGGAGTCCATCATAGTCTGAAGCTGGTGATGAGATTCAGACTCAATGTCTTCTGACAGTTCACCCACGGCAGAGGGGAGCATGACGTCACACTTCCCCTTGGAGTCCATCATAGTCTGAAGCTGGTGATGAGATTCAGACTCAATGTCTTCTGACAGTTCACCCATGGCAGAGGGGAGCATGACGTCACACTTCCCCTTGGAGCACCTATCACGTCACAGAAGTGTCTAGGTAGGAAGATTAGATTGGAAAGTTGCCTTTTCCTAGGTCTGATATGAAAGTCCAGTGTAGTAAGAGTAAGAAATAATTTTTATGAAAGTCTAAAATAATTTTGAATATATTAATTAGAATTAAAACAATACTATAGTCATCCTAAACATTTTTATTTTTTTTATTTTTTTTTGTTTGTTTTTGTTTTTCTTTTTTTTTTTTTTTTATTAATTTATTCTTGTTACATCTCAATGTTTATCCCATCCCTTGTATCCTCCCATTCCTCCCCCCCCCCATTTTCCCATTATTCCCCTCCCCTATGACTGTTCCTGAGGGGGATTACGTCCCACTATATATTCTCATAGGGTATCAAGTCTCTTCTTGGCTACTTGCTGTCCTTCCTCTGAGTGCCACCAGGTCTCCCCCTCCAGGGGACATGGTCAAATGTGAGGCACCAGAGTATGTGAGAAAGTCGTATCACACTCTCCACTCAACTGTGGAGAATATTCTGACCATTGGCTAGATCTGGGAAGGGGTTTAAAGTTTACCTCCTGTATTGTCCTTTGCTGGTGACTTAGTTTGAGCGGGACCCCTGGGCCCAAATCTGCCTATCATATTGTTCTATTTGTAGATTTCTAGGACCCTCTGGATCCTTTTATTTTGCTGTTCTCCCATGCGTCTCTCATTTAGAGTCCCAATAGGATGCCTTCCCCTCTGTCCCAGTTTCCTGGTAAGTGAAGGCTTTCGTGGGACAGTGCCCCTTGGGCTAGTATGCAGATATAAGTGAGTATATACCATTTGATTCTTTCTGCTTCTGGGTTAACTCACTCATTATGATCATTTCTAGCTCAATCCATTTATCCACAAATTTCGGGAATTCCTTGTTTTTAATAGCTGAGTAGTATTCCATAGTGTATATGTACCACAGTTTCTTTATCCACTCTTCTACTGAGGGACACTTAGGCTGTTTCCATGTTCTGGCTATTATGAATAAGGCTGCTATGAACATGGTTGAGCAAATTTTCTTGTTGTGTGCTGGAGCATCTTCTGGGTATATTCCAAGGAGTGGAATAGCTGGGTCTTGAGGAAGCCCTATTCCCATTTTTCTGAGATAGCACCAGATAGATTTCCAAAGTGGCTGCACTAGTTTGCATTCCCACCAGCAATGAAGGGGTGTTCCTCTCTCCCCACATCCTCGCCAGCATGTGGTGTCGCTTGAATTTTTGATCTTAGCCATTCTGATGGGTGTAAGATGGAATCTCAGAGTTGTTTTGATTTGCATTTCCCTGATGACTAAGGAGGTTGAGCATTTCTTTAAGTGTTTCTCAGCCATTTGATACTCCTCTGTTGAGAATTCTCTGTTTAGTTCCAAGCCCCATTTCTCAATTGGGTTATTCGGTTTGGTGGTGTTTAATTTCTTGAGTTCTTTATATATTTTGGATATTAGACCTTTGTCAGATGTAGGGTTGGTGAAGATTTTTTCCCAGTCTGTAGGCTGTCGCTTTGTTCTCTTGACAGTGTCTCCTGCCTTACAGAAGCTTCTCAGCCTCATGAGGTCCCATTTATTAATGGTTGACATTAAGGCCTGGGTCGTTGGTGTTCTGTTCAGGAAGTTGTCTCCTGTGCCAATATGTTCCAGGCTCTTTCCCACTTTTTCTTCTAAGTGGCTTAGTGTCTCTGGTTTTATGTTGAGGTCTTTAATCCACTTGGATTTGAGTTTTGTGCAAGGTGACAAATATGGGTCCAGTTTCATTTTTTTACACATAGACCTCCAGTTAGACCAGCACCATTTGTTGAAGATGCTATCCTTTTTCCATTGAATGGATTTGGCTTCTTTGTCAAAAATCAAGTGACCATATGTGTGTGGATTCATATCTGGGTCTTCGATTCTATTCCACTGATCAACCAGCCTGTTGCTGTGCCAGTACCATGCTGTTTTAAGTACTATTGCTTTATAGTACAGTTTGAGATCAGGTATGGAGATTCCTCCGGAGCATCTTTTATTGTACAAGATTGTTTTAGCTATTCTGGGTTTTTTGTTTTTCCATATGAAGTTCAGAATTGAACTTTCAATGTCTTTAAAAAATTGTGTAGTTATTTTGATAGGGATTGCATTGAATCTGTAGATTGCTTTTGGTAGGATGGCCATTTTTACTATGTTAATTCTCCCGATCCATGAGCAAGGAAGATCACGCCATCTTCTCAGGTCATCTTCAATCTCTTTCTTCAGAGTTTGAAATTTTTTTCATACAAGTCCTTCACTTGCTTAGTTAGGGTAACTCCTAGATATTTTATATTGCTTGTGGCTAATGTGAAGGGTGTGGTTTTCCTAATTTCTTCCTCTGTAAGCTTGTCATTTGTGTATAGGAAGGCTACAGACTTTTTTGAGTTAATTTTGTATCCAGCCAATTTGCTGAAGGTGTTTATCAGCTTTAGGAGTTCTCTGGTGGAGTTTTGAGGGTCACTTATGTACACTATCATATCATCTGCAAAGAGGGATAATTTGACTTCCTCCTTTCCCATTTGGATACCCTTGATCTCCTTTTGTTGTCTTATTGCTCTGGCTAGAACTTCGAGTACTATATTGAAGAGATATGGAGAGAGTGGGCAGCCTTGCCTTGTTCCCGATTTGAGAGGAATTTCCTTGAGTATCTCACCATTTACTTTGATTTTGGCTATTGGCTTGCTGTATATAGCCTTTATTATGTTGAGGAAAGTGCCTTGTATCCCCGATCTCTCTAAAACTTTAAACATGAATGGGTGTTGAATTTTATCAAATGCTTTCTCTGCATCCAAGGAGATAATCATGTGGTTTTTTATTTTCAGTTTGTTTATATGATGGATTACATTGATGGATTTCCGTATATTAAACCATCCCTGCATGCCTGGAATGAAGCCTACTTGGTCATGATGAATGATATCTTTGATGTGCTCCTGTATTCGTTTTGCAAGTATTTTATTTAGTATTTTTGCATCTATGTTCATAAGAGAAATTGGTCTGAAATTCTCTTCTTTGTTGAGTCTTTGTGAGGTTTAGGTATCAATGAGACTATGGCCTCATAGAATGAATTTGGTAATTTTCCATCCATTTCTATCTTTTGGAGTAGCTTGAAGAGTATCGGTATTAGCTCGCCCTTAAGGTCTGGTAGAATTCTGCACTGAAACCATCTGGCCCTGGGCTTTTTTTGGTTGGGAGACCATCGATGATTGCTTCTATTTCTGTAGGGGAAATGGGACTATTTAACTTGTTTATCTGTTCTTCACTCAACTTTGGCAAGTGAACTTGATCAAGAAAATCGTCCATTTCCCTTAGATTTTCAAATTTTGTGGCGTATATGCCTTCAAAGTAGGATCTTATGATTCTTTGAATTTCTTCAGTGTCTGTTGTTATGTCTCCCTTTTCATTTCTGATTTTGTTCATTTCAATACTGTCTCTCTGCCTTTTAGTTAGTTTGGCTAATGGTCTGTCTATCTTGTTGATTTTCTCAAAGAACCAGCTTTTGGTTTTGTTGATTCTTTGGACTGTTTTCTTAGTTTCTAATTTGTTAATTTCAGCCCTGAGTTTGATAATTTCCAGGCGTCTACTCCTCTTGGGTGTTTCTGCTTCTTTTTTTCTAGGGCTTCCAGTTGTGTTGTTAAGATGCTTATGTGCGATGTTTCCAATTTCTTTTAAAGGCACTTAGTGCTATGAATTTTCCTCTTAGCACTGCTTTCAATGTATCCCACAAATTTGGGTATGTTGTTTCTTCATTTTCATTGAATTTCAGAAACTCCTTGATTTCTTTCTTTATTTCTTCCCTGACCCAGGTGTCATTTAGCAGAGAGTTGTTTAGTTTCCACATACGTGTAGGCTTTTTGTTATTTCTGTTGTTGTTGAATTGCAGCCTAAGAGCATGGTGATCTGATAGGATACAAGGTATTATTTCAATCCTCTTGGATCTGTTGAGGCTTGCTTTGTGACCTACGATGTGATCAATTTTGGAGAAGGTTCCATGGGGTGCAGAGAAGAAGGTGTATTCTTTCTTGTTTGAGTGAAAGGTTCTATAGATATCTGTTAGATCCATTTGACCCATGGCATTGGTTAATGATGTTATTTCTCGGCTTAGTTTCTGTTTCAATGACTTATCCTTCAGTGAGAGTGGGGTGTTGAAGTCTCCCACTATTATTGTGTGGGGATCGATGTGTGGTTTAAGCTTTTTTAGGAGATCTTTTACATATGTGGGTGCCCTTGTATTGGGAGCATAGATGTTCAGAATTGTGATGTCATCTTGGTTGACTTTACCTTTGATGAGTATGAAGTGTCCTTCCTCATCCCTTTTGATTAATTTGGTTGAAAGTCTATTTTGTTCGATACTAAATGGCTACACCTGCTTGCTTCTTGTGACCATTTGCTTGGAATATTTTTTTCCAACCTTTTACCCTGAGGTAATGCCTTTCATTATGGGTGAGATGTGTTTCTTGGATGCAGAAGAATGTTGGGTCTTGTTTATGTACCCATTCGGTTAGTCTGTGTCTTTTTATTGGAGAATTGAGGCCATTGATGTTGAGAGATATTAATGACCAGTGACTGTTAAGAGTCTTAATTTTGATGTTGTTTCCAGTCGAGCGTTTGTGTAGTTGTGTTTTTGCCATGGGATAGTTATCTATTTCCTAGGTAGTTTTGGTTGTAGCTTGACCCTTTGGGATGGAGTTTTCCTTCTAGTACCTTCTGTAAAGCTGGGTTTGTGGATAGGTACTGTTTGAATTTGTTTTTGTCATGGAATATTTTGTTTTCTCCATCAATGGTTATTGATAATTTTGCTGGGTAAAGTAGTCTGGCCTGGCATCTCTGTTCTCTTAGGGTTTGCAGGATCTCTGTCCAGGCCCTTCTGGCTTTTATGGTCTCTGCTGAGAAGTCAGGTGTAATTCTGATAGGTTTACCATTAAATGTTATTTGGCCCTTTTCCCTTGCAGCTTTTAATATTTTTCTTTGTTCTGCATGTTTTGTGTTTTGATTATTATGTGGCGGGCAGTTTTTCTTTTCTGGTCAATTCTATTTGGTGTTCTGTAGGCCTCTTGTATGTTTATAGGCATCTCTTTCTTTAGATTGGGGAAATTTTCTTCTATGATTTTGTTGAGAATAGTTTCTGGGCCCTGGAGTCTGATGTCTTCTCTTTCTTCAATGCCTATTATCCGCAAATTTCTTCTTTTCATGGTGTCCTTAATTTCTTGGATGTTTTGTGTCAGGAGTTTTCCAGATTTGGCATTTTTCTTTAATGGTTGATTCAATATCTGTGATTGTATCTTCTAGCCCTGAGATTCGTTCTTCCATCTCTTGGATTCTGTTAGAAAAGCTCACCTCTGTGTTGCTCGCCTTCTTCTCTGAGGTCTCACGTTCTCGTTTTTCTTCTGTCTGTGTGTTTATCATTGAATCCATTTTCATTTTCAGATCTTGAACTGATTTTTTGATTTCTTTCATCTGATTTTTTGTATATTCCTGAGTTTCTTCCATTGCCTCTTTATAGGTCTTCAGAGCTTGAACCGTTTTATTATTTCTTTCATCTGGTTGTTTGCATTTTCCTGCAATTTTTCCAGTTCCACTCTATGTGCTTCTTTATGTCTCTCACCTGTTTGTCTGCGTCTTCCTGCATTTGATTACGAATTTTATTTGTTTCCTCCATTATCATCCTCATTACTAAGGATTTGAGGTCATTTTCTTGTATTTCCGTTGTATTTGAGTTCTCTGGGTGGTTTTCTTTGGGATAGCTGGAAACTGGAGACGCCATGTTGTTTTGGGGTTTTTTGCGTATGCTTTTTCGTTGTCCTTTAGACATCTTGCTGTCTTTGTTTTTGTTGGGTAGCTTCCAGAGTTGAATGGAGGGTGTCTGACGATAGATTCACTTGTTTTCTTACGATTTCCCTAGGCTTGCGAGCTCAAAGCTTCACTGGTGTGGATGTTAGGAGGTTAGCCCTGTTGTTCTGGTCTCTCACAGCCAGTGATCCTCAGTCCCTCTCTGCTGTGGATCCTGCAATTGTTCTGGGTCTCTGAATGAGCGTTGGGTCAGGCCAAGGTATCCACAGCCTTCTGTGTTCCCTGCCAAGTCCAGCCAGGAGCACTGGGACCGAACCACGGGCAGAACTCAGCTAGATTCTCAGGGCCAGAACCGTCTGCCAAGCTCAGCTAGGATTTTGGGCCCAAATGCACACAGGGCCCAGCCAGAATTTTTGGGCTGGGACTACGCACCAAGCTCCACTAGGGCCTTTGGCCCAAAGTGCGTGCTGTGGTCAGTTATTGACTCAGGGCCCGAACTGACCACCAATCTCAGCCAGGAATTCTGGATTCAAACTGTACACTGTGTCCAACCAGAGTCTTAGAGCTGGTGGAACCGAGAGCTCTGTCCAGCCTGCGCCACAGCAGGAGAACTGCGGCTGCTCTGAGTTAGCGCCAGTGGTGGAACAAGTGCTCCGCCCGCACTGTGTCCCTGCAGGGGAGCTGCCGCTGAGCTGAGGTGGTGCCTAGGATGGAACCGAGCACGTCACCAAGCCTGCGCCACAGCAGGAGAACTGCGGCTGCTCTGAGTTAGCGCCAGTGGTGGGACAAGTGCTCCGCCCGGACTGTGTCCCCGCAGGGGAGCTGCCGCTGAGCTGAGGTAGTGCCTAGTGTGGAGCAGCGTGCTCAACTAAGCCTGCGCCACAGCAGGGGAGCTATGGCCACGCTGAGTTAGTGCCTCAGGCAGAATTGTTTGCTGGGCCGGGCCAATAGCCGGGACTCTGGGGCCGAACTGTCCGCCGAGTCCAGTCTGGGTCCAAAGGCTCCACGCGACCCAAATCCTGCCCCGAGTCCCCTCTCCCGCAGCAATTCCCACCAGCCACCACACCAATCGCCTCCACCGGAAGGCTATGAGCTGCAAACCTCAGCCGCCGCTGCTGGTGCCGCTGGTGCTGCCACCTCTACCGCTGCCACTCCGATCAGAGAAAAACCACGCTCCTCCCGTGTGCAGGGGCACGCAGGTCCTCCGCACCCTGGTCCCTCCGAACCGTGGAGCACTCCTGCTGCCGTGATGTTCGGACCTCGGTGTTCCTGGCTCAGAAATCTGTGCAATTCCCTGAATTGTTCACTGGAGCCTCCAAACGCGGTCCACACTGCTCGCCGCCATCTTGGATCCTCAACATTTTTAAAGATAAGAAGCAATTGTTATCACCAAGAATGACTTAATCATGGAATATTGAGAATTTTTTATTGGATCTCATCATATTTTCTTAATTAGTGAAGTGGCATATTTAAATTCCAGACTGTGCTTTACAGTCCTGAAAAGCTCTGCCAGAACACATGCTGGCTGTGAAGCACAGTTTTGTTTTATTTCCCTGGGTGCAAGTAAGAAAAATACTAAGCAATCCCTTTTGCTCTATGATTGTGTTTCCCAACAGGATAGACATTAGGGTTTAATTATTGCTCTTCGACTACTCAAAGCTAGTTAATTAATTTATGGAATTTAACATGGCATAAAATAGGGTACCATAGAAACACCTGTAGCTTTGTTCAAGCTAAAGAACATGGATATGGTCTTTATTCCCTTTCTTTAATTCAGGGTTACAATAACTGACCCTCATTTAGGGAAGTCTCTGCCGAGCTGTTCCAGCTCTTCTGCTTTTGGTTTGGGGCCTTTTACTCTTGGCATTACCAATTTTCCTTGCTCTGCAACTCCTTAGCCAATGGCTGGATCAAATCATTACATGTCAGAACCAAAGTGTTTCATGGTTTCTTTCCATGCTCCCAAGCAGTAGTATTTTCTTCTCTTGACTTTTCCACAGTTTGATATTACTCATGCTTATGGACTCATTTGTTAATGTTGTTCATTCTATGCCGCTCTTGGAGACCTTATTTTTGGACATTAAATATCATGTATGTCTTGGCCTATTTTAAACTCATGCTTTCTTCTGAAAGTGAAACAAACAAATAAAATCCCAAAACAAACAAACAAAAAAAACCCTAATTTTATGTAAAACACAATCATTGAATACTACCACATTGGAGCTCAATGTGTTCACAACACAGTAAAACAGTCTGCTCAGCCCCATCGCTCCAATTAATTAACTTCACTAATACTCTTTTATAGAAAGTAACATCTCAAATGACCTGGAGGTTTCAGGATTCACCAAGCTATTACATCCACAAGTTGCACCCCAATTTAGAGTCATTTGTGGGGAAGTGGGGTTAAAATGATATGATGCCTGAATTCCATACCACAGTTATTTTTGATAGCGAGGTTATGTCAGGTCATCCATAAATCACGTTTCTTAAAATTTGAGCAGCCAGATACAACAGCACATGGCCCTAAATCCGTACTTTATGGAGGCTATGCTATTCTAGGCAAGATGATACCAAGTTTGATACAAAATGACAGTGTATTAAAAGAAGAAAGAGAAGAGATGGATGGAAGAAGAAAGAAAGAAGAGAATACATAAAGAAAATTAACAGAAAGAAGGGGAAATGTAAGTGAACAAGTAACTAATGGTAGTGAGAAATAAGAACTCTGCTCCCCATCATGCAACAGTCAGGAGATTACTGCCTTCACACATCCCTGTTACACAGCCTCTGATGAACAGTCTAATATTCTTGGTAACCAGGACATACATTGATGTCTGATCTTTATGTTTAACCCAAATATTTGATACTAGCTTGCAAGGTTATAGATACTAACCCAGCTCTATGACCCTGCAATCCTATTCTAGTCAGCAGTTTTGTTTATACCTGTAAACTCTTTCATTTCCCAGTTGGTAGAAGCACACATCGCAATGCCTGAACCTTATCACTGCTATCAAAAATACCTTATGAAAACAAAAGTTCTATACAGATTTTACTGTCCCTTGAAGCTTGCAGGGGATTACTTAATTTCTGCAGTGTACCATCTTGATAATTAATTTCTTCTCAACCAATTTTGCCAGTTCAAAAAAAAAAAAGAGTGGTGAAGATAGCATGAAAGAGCATAAATGACCATAAGTGTCTATTTTTCTGGTTTTCTTTTCCTTCCCACATTCAGTATTGTTAATAAATGTGCTATAAGACAATGGGCCTCATGCCAAGAGCATTTTTAAGTGTTATGATGATAAAAAAAAAACAAAGGAAAATGATTATTTAAAAAAGGACTCTTACTTTGGGTGTTCAGTTGTAATTGTCTAAGAGTAGATTGTATAGTCCTGTGTAATAAAGAAAATAATAAAATTGCTGTTAAGGGTGTCCAGTTAACAAATGCCTGAAAAACTGAGCATAAATATCAGTCTGTTCATTTTATACAGACTGGTTTCTCAAAATGATCCCTAGTTATGTTAAGTGGAAACTGTTCAGAATACATCGACTCAATAAGATTAAGTGGTTCACACTCTAACTGAACAACAACAACAACAACAACAAAAAAACAAACAAGTTGAACATCTGTGTTTCCAGATGATCAGAATATAGAACTCCTCTGCTCTTTGGGTTATGCAGTACTTTGAATCTGAAGTGATTTAAATTTTATTCCAAAGATGGATGAGATTGTGCTGCAGCCCAAACCAGTAGAGACACTTAGGAATGTAGAACACTCCCCCAAGAAGCAAAAGGCTTTAAAACCTTGTGGTGTTTTTGATAATTAGAAAACATATAATCTCCATTTTCTCATTATCTCTCCTTTGAGAAATCAATCTGTATTCCTCTGTCCAGCATAAGTATTAAAATTTAAAGGTCTTACTTCTGAATATGTTTATTCACTTTATACAGGCAAACAAAAAGACATACAGAACTGTGGTTACATGTAGACGCTGATATGAACATGTTCACGATTTCATGGCCTTTCTGTGACTCCTTCAAATCTGGGCATACAGAATCTGAAGTGGAAATCTCTTATTCCGTTGAAGACTTAGTTGTGTTTTTTGTTTGTGGCCCAAGTGTGGGAGGTGGAAGTGGTTTTTTCCATTGCTGAAAACAAACTTGTGATCTTTGTTACCTGCAAAAAGACACTTGAGAGAGCATGTGATATTTTGCTAGAAGCTATCTCATGCGAGGGGTATGTTTTTTTGTTTGTTTGTTTTGTTTTGTTTACTGTTGTTGCTGTTGTTTGTTTTTTGCCAGTGGCAAAAAATCCTTGTGTGCACTCTGAGAAGGGGTAAATAGAAGCACATAGGCAGTGGGATGACACTTTAGCTTTGCTGCACTTTGCAATGGTTCACATCACCTTCTCCATTTTTCTACACTTTCACAGAAACAAACATTCTTGAGATCATCTCATGGCGCTCTGGCTAGTCTTGCCACTTCCACTGACTTGGCCGATTTTACAGAGTTTTGCTGTTTTCTCTGGATTGTGTCTCTGCTACTGGTTGTATTGTTGTTTGGTATTTGCTATTTAACTAGACTGCTGATTCCTTACAGCTGAGGGTAGGATCACCCCCAAGGAACTACATCTGGAAGGGTTGACATCCCCTGGCCCTACTAACCTTCATTCTCTCCTACTAGAGGCTGGTGGTTTGGAGGGTGGGAAGAAGCATGTAAGAACACTAAACAGAGTAGGTTTTAAAAAAAATATCTAAGCTACAGGAATCCACATGATGAAATGTTCTGACTTTCAGGGAATGGGCCAGGACCACCCACATTCTAGGCATGTACTTACTCTACAACTGAGTTATTAACTTCTGAGTCACAACAATTCTACATTTACTTCCTAGTAGGTCCCCAACTTTTCCTCTTATGCCAATAATTATCTTTGCTGTCTTAACTTTGACGCCAGGCCTATAGTGATATGGCCATAGTCAAAGATTATTATCCAGGACTTTTATGTGGATTTAAGATAAAATAAGTTAAATAATGGACAAAGTTAAAGATTCTTGGGAGCTCTTCATAGTGAGGCTTTGCCATCAACTGGGCGAAGCTTCTCTTCTATGGGAAAGCATCATTTAGCCCATGTGTGACAGACAGGGAAAGATACGTAGTTTTCTGATTTCTAACTTTGTTTAGCCTGATATACGCATAGATACCTTTCCTTCTTAGAATTAGATCAGTCTATACTTACTGAATTTAATAAGCCAGTTTTCCTAAAGATATATTAGTTAAACCTACATCTGTCAGAGACAATTGTTTAAGTATCCCTCTTTGTTGTCTAAAATGTTCTATATGGTTAGTCTCTATGACCTAAATTCGTGTGTGTGTGTGTGTGTGTGTGTGTTTTCTATGTGTTCTGTGTGTGTGTGTCTATGTACATGTGTGTATGTATGTGTGTGTAACTAATTATTTTTTTGTATAAACATTTTTGGCCTACACAAATGTGATGCCAGATGTATCCAATAGCTGTATAACCATGGAATCACTTTACATTTCTGCAGTAAAACCATAAAAGCTCAAGGACCCTATATGAAATGGGCAGGCTTGCTAGCATGGTACAAAGTGTATAGAGATTAGTTTTGTACAAAATTTGTGCAGATTAACTCACAGAGACTAATGAAATCAGATTTAACACTTAATATATTAGTGATGGTAAGACAAAACATTCAAATCATACCTTCTATCACACTTTTCTTTCCTCCAGCCTTATGAACGCAGATAAACAGATCACAAATTTTCCTATGTTTCTCAGTGTACACCAAGTCTCTATTTTCTTTACCATCTTTATGATCCTTTCTCACTTACATGCTTAACTTTTCTCCCTTACCAGACATGTATCTTTCCCAGAAATGACCAGTTCTGTCCTCAATCTTTCCACCTCACCTAAAATCCCCCAAATGCTCGTCACACATTATGTTAAATAGGAGTTCTTACCCCACATACATACAAGCACACATACACACATGCACACTGAAAAATAGTGCAAACAATGCTATCCTAAGCAATTCATAGTAAAGGAACATTAATAGTGTCAGAAGCACCTGCACTTCATTACTTTTCTTATAAAACTGAACTAACATGAGACCATAACAGTCTGAAGAGAAAGAGATGCATATACCCTTTCTTCTCCATGCTTTGAGCTCATTCAACCTGGCATGTACAGCCTGCGGAAGGAGTGTGGTAGAGATGAGGACACAAATGAAACTGGCAAAGATGTCCTTCCAATACTTCACAGTTGCACAGGATCAGGAGGAAACAAATCTGTCATGCAGGCCCTCTGAGCAGACAGAGTACACATATTCATGAAATCCAAAATGTGGTCATTTATCATCTGCGATAAACATTACATTACAATGTTCTTACTTCTCTCAGGAAGAACAGCTTTATTTTGAGGAACAGTTAAGTAATTTTCATAGATTATATTTCAGAACAGCCTTAGATTGAAAGCAAAACTGTACAGAGTTGATTAACAAATGCATGATGCTCCCACCTCCACATATGAATGGCTTTCCCCGCTGTGGCTAGAAGCCACAAATGTGCAGATAAATATCAAGGCGCTTGACCCCTCACTTGAGGTTAACTTATTCCTCCAGGAGAACATACTGAGTGGTTTTCCAACTGACAGCAGCACAGAGCACAACATACTTTGTTGTCAATGACTTA
Organism: Acomys russatus; assembly: GCF_903995435.1. NCBI lineage: Eukaryota > Metazoa > Chordata > Mammalia > Rodentia > Muridae > Acomys > Acomys russatus. The sequence continues at coordinate 1,602,166 of NC_067163.1, forward strand.
GAATTTTATGGGTCAGTAGATTTGTGCTGCTCTCTGGTGACATCTTGAAGTATGATGATACACATTAAATGAACAATTATGCTTTCATATGCTTCCTGCATGTGAGGTGATTGGAGTGTGAGGTTTAAGAAAATTATTTTCTATGACTAAATTAGGGACTACGGGCTAGTTTGTGATCTTTTGTAAAATCAAATTCAGTTACCAACTCCAACCACATTCAGTTAGATTACATTTCTCTTGAAGAAAAAGAGTCTAGAAGAGAGATGTAACCAAATATCTGTAAAGGGAAGGGAGTCCTTTCATGGCATAGGACATGGATTTGCTGATGAATCCATCTCATGAAGTTGGTTCACCGTGGGAAGCATTAGGCCTATAGGCACAACCTAGGTCTAGACGTTCCAGTCAGCAGAGCAGTGGGCTGTGGAAGTACAGGCCAGACAACGAGGCAGAACCAAGGGCATTTTCAAGTAGCCTTTATCTAGCCTTCCTATTGTCTGAAGCTTGTTCCAAGGAGAGTTTAATAAAGAAGGTTTGGACGTGTCAGCCACTTCTGCAGCTTCTTGCTAGATCTCATCTCGGTGTGTGGGAGAAGCAAGGACAACTAGAACCGCTAGTGTTTGGCCTGCAGTATGGGTTTCGCTCCCTGGAGGAGTCCCAGAAACTGGGCCAGGAAGTAAGTCTGTGTCGCTGTCTCTTTGTCCTCCCATTCTCACGTGTATGCTTCTACTCCCAGGGCTCCTCCTTTAAAAAAGGTGAAGTATGTAAATATTTTTGGTCATTTATCCTCTTTTATTATGATTAGAAAATTACAAATAAAAATGGAGTGATATCTCATCCTGAGAACTTGGAAATTATTGCTTTTTTCTGTCACACAAATAGTGTGAGATGATTCTCATGACCATAACAATGTATAATAACAGCTCAGGAATATATAGTTTCCTGATACAGCTGTTATCAACAGGCAAGGGCCAACATAGAAGACAATACCTGGAAACACACTTTTTTTAAACAAATGTAGGCTACATCAGACACCTTGTAAGATGGAATAAACTAAAGACTTTAAAGTTCTGGAGAGTTCCTTGACTGCAGACCACCACTCAGCCCAAATTACAGGCAGCACCTTGGTGATGCACAGCAACCGCTATGTTTTGGAAACAAGTCAACTGTCTTGCAGGAGTTTAACTTTCTTCTTTTTTGTGAGTTCCTGCTATGTCTGTCCCCAGAGGATTAAGAAATCAACACATCAATTCCATCACACCTCACTTACTAAGCTACTCTCCCTTCCATCTTTTTCCTTTTCTTCTTGTCCTGCTCACTATCTTTTCTTGGGGAACTTCCAATTGGATAGTTAGGAGTAATAGATGGGATTCTACTACACATGTGAAGTATACTTTAAATTAAAACAAATAAAGCAATAAAATGAACAGTTATTTTCATTCAATCCATTAGGTCCAACTTAATCTTCTACTAACATTTTAAATCCAGTCAGACAAGAATATCTTCAGTCCTTAAAGATTCCCTGTGATCATTACTGAGAGGCACATAATATTCTTCATGTGCACTTTGAATATTTTTTCTTATATTTTCAAATGACCTAATGTTGCTAATGCTAGCTTTACGCTATAGGAGCTTTTGAGCAGAGAAATATATAAGGAAAAACATGTCAATAACATGTGCTATACATTACAGAGAAGCAATATATCTCCAAGCACACAGCAATAAACAGGAGTTCATGAACCAGAGTTCCATGTTATTACACTGATTTCATTAGGTTCAAAGAGAATAATTGTCATTTATAGTACAGAAAACTGGCAAATACCAGTTTTTAAAAGGTGACAGGTTGTTTTGCCATCATGATTCACAGATAAAATGTGACCATGAGAGTTTACTTCTGTGGTATTCTTCTCAAAAAAGATAATAACCACCTAACCATAATAATTAAAATCAGCAGCTGTTTCAAAGAAAAGCATAAGTGTGGTGGGTGGGGGGGGGGCATAAAACCACATTCTACAAGCCTGTTCTGTTCAGCCAAACCTCAAGCTTATGAAAAGCAATGGGGACAGATAACATTTGTCCACTAGCTCTAAGACTTCAGTGTGAACTCAGGTGGTACCTACCAAGAACTGTGAGCAAACTGCTGGAATCTGTGCCAGACCAAGTCATTGTCTATGGTTGAACTTCCATGAATTCTTTATGTGTCCAGCCAATGTACACTGTAAATAAGCAGAGGAGGTAGACCTGGGAATCCTTTGAATCTTCTTTATACTTTTATTATAATTCTAATGTCAGAACTATTAGTTTTCAAAATCCAACTGCGGCACAGACATTCTGTAAAATAGCATTGCCATTTGTGCCACTTGTTCTTAGAGAGGGAAGATGGAGAGGGGCATATGTGACAGAGAGGAGATAGCTATGGGGAAGGGCGATTAATCAGTTTTAAATAAATAGTAAATAAATTAAGCAACAGTCATGTTCTTCCTAAGTGCTACGAGACCCAGCCACACTTTCAGTATTTGAAGAGAATTGAAAAAGAAATACACAAACTCTGGAGATTCACTCCTATTCATTCCTGGAAGATATTATGTCTGTCTTTATGCTTTAAGAAAGGTTGGAAATAAAACCCAGAGATAGCCTAGAATTTGCATTGACTTTCAGGTACATAAATATTTTAGTACAGCTGTGTTCCAAATATTGCATTTGTTGTTTATCTGAGATTTAAATGTAGCTGAGTATCCTTTATTTTATCTGGCAAACCTTCATAGAGGGGACCCCCGGGGCCTGTGGCAGACTGGCGCTCCAAAACATCCATAACTAAAAGCAGTTTACGTTCTGCTGGGGACACAGCAATGTACTCAGTAACTTGAAAGCATGGTACAACGTGGAAGGTTCTAAAATAAAAATCAAAGTACCTTGAAATCTTTCAGGGAGAACATTTAATTTGAACTAAGTGAACTAAAGGGCCTAATGGAAAGGATGTTCTCTGCCCTTCTATTTTTATATAAAAATTCAGAAGGTCTGAAAACGGAAGACATGTTTTTACACAACAATTAACCAAGTAACAAAATAATACAAATTCACTGAGTAAGTATTTAGTGATTGCGTAATAGGTACAATTTCATATTCATGGAACTGGGGAATAGGTTTGAGAGAAAGCAAGCAAGCAAACAAAAATTCTACCAGTTTTAAGAACTTAAATACAAGTGGGAGGAGATGGGGAAATATAATTTCCAGGCCTATTAAGTGCAAGGTGGTGTAGAAACTCTGAAGAGCATTAATAAAGATTGTTAAGTACGGAAAGGTCATTCCACCTGAGGCTATCCCCGGCTAAAGTGATGTTTCAGCAAGCAAGTAAAAGAAATGATGGAAAGCAATTATGCAAATCTTCAGGAAAGGAAGACGCAGAAAGAGGAAAAGCCTGCGCAAGTGCTTGAGGGTCAGACGTGAGCAGGTTAAAGGAGACATGGCCAATGCAGGGGGAGAGGTGGCTGCACTCAGTAGTGTGAAGGATCCAAGTTGTGGAGTGTCCAGTCCACTGTGAGGCCTATAGCATTGGACCCTCTAGAATTTCATTTGCTACTGGTCGTGAGCTGCTATGAGTTGTAGGTTCCCAGAATCAAAGCTAGGTCTTCTGTAAGGCCACTCAAATGTTCTTAACAGCTGAACCATTTCTCCAACCCTTACCCCTAACATCATTTTTACCTAAGGTGGCTTTTTGCCTAAATGCCAAGTAACCCTAAAATTAGGACCTAGAACAGCAGCTAACTGTGGACTTTGTTAAAATTATATCTGGAAAGAGAGATAAAGGAACAAACCCTGCACCTAGGTACCTAGAAGTCCTTATAAATATGATGACTATGTATCCCAGAAGATGCTGCTTTTTATTATCTATATGAATAAAAATATGCCCTATGCTTTCCCCATTTTTTATATCTTATCAGGATTTTGCTATGAAGAAATCCTTTAGAAATGATCTGAATACACAATCATTTCCTCTACTCCTAAAATGTGCAGAAACATCCAAGAGAAGCCTCTACATGCTGTGCTAACATTTTTACTGGTAAGTCAATATATCTAGTTTCAAAACAAATTTTGAAGCAATTCATATTGGCAATAAGTTCATACATTAATTTGGAAAAAGTAAGATTTCAAATCTGTGCACTTCCGTGGAGGATGATAGTTATATGATCTCTGCTGACAGTTCTTTGTACCTCTGTTAGATGACGGGTTTTAAAACACGCTGTGATAAACAGTAGCAAGTGCTCTGGCTCTCTGTGTTGAGTGTATGTTAGCACTGTATATAGAAAATGTTATATTCATTTGACTCACAGAGTTTCCATTTATTTGTTTTGGACACTCTGGATGCTTCCTATTTCCTAAAAAGAAATCGAATAATGTAAAATTCCCCAAACACGGGATGAACCCAGAATTGGACATCAGTGTTCAAAAGATTTGAACAGAGGAGTTAGACGCAGTGTGTGTGTGTGTGTGTGTGTGTGTGTGTGTGTGTGTGTGTGAGAGAGAGAGAGAGAGAGAGAGAGAGAGAGAGAGAGAGAGAGAGAGAGAGAGAGAGAGATGGAGAGAGACAGAGAGAGAAAGAGAGAGAGAGAGAGAGACAGACAGACAGACAGACAGAGACAGAGAGAGAGAACATATTGTTGGAAAATGTCACATTTTTTTTTTTAAAAGTAAACTGTGTATCTAAATCTATACCATTTCATGGAACATTTCTTCTCTATAATACTTATTTAATAAATTTATGTCAGTTGGAAATAATTACATAATTTAATTGCTTTGTTAATTTAATACTCAAAAAATAATATAAGTAAATGACTCAATAATATGAAATTAAAGAAAAATACTTAAATAATGTTATGTGCAGTCCTACAAAAGTAACATACATTTCATGATTAAACCATTGGATATGATTTTTTCAAAGTAAACATTAATTTCTTCCATTTGTCAGAAGAAAGCAAATGGTTGATACATTTAAGGAATATCTCTGACCTGAATGGTGGTTTTTAAGGATTCTAAAAGACAGTGGTACTTAGACCAGAAATAGCACAGCCCCAGCAAATGGATTGCCACAGTTGAAGCAGTACAAGGCTTTTGCCCAAGGCAAAGAGGAAGCATGCTTTCAACAACAGCTACAGACACACCAGGGCCCACTCTGCAGAAACTCCCTCTTACTACATCAGACTTTTTAATATAACAACAAATATTTTCCACTTACAAAATGCTTATCATTAATGTGAATGAGTTTTACCCTGAAGACAGAATATAATTTATTTGATATTTACTTGTCATGAATAAATAAACACACAGCCTAATTGTGAGGTGGTTCACACTTATCTCCTGTTTGTGTATTTTTCAGGTTCATGATAAGTACTGTAGGATTTTAATAAACTATACTAGACATTACATTTCTAAAAGTGTTTTAAGTATATAATTATGCAAAATAATTAAACTGATTAACACTATCCTTTAACAATAGTTCAATAAAATATTCTCAAAATATTTTCTATTATTGGACATCCAATTTACCTGCATGAGAAATGGAGAGAATAAATGGTGCCAAGTTTGGTTTTTAACATGTTCTTATGGTAATAGTGGATTTGCTGGCCTTTTTTTCCTTCCCTTTCATCTTTTTTAAACCCTCATTGTGGAGTGTCGTGTTAGAGTGGTGGTTCTCAGTCTGTGAGTCCTGGAGGTCAGATGACGCTCCCACAGGGGTCACTTAAGAACATTGGGAAGCACAGATATTTACCCTACAGCTCACAACAGTAGCAGATTTACAGTTATGAAATGGCAACAAAGATAATTTTATTGTTGGAGTTACCACAAGATGAGAACTGTATTAAAGGGTCACAATTTTAGGAATGTTAAGAACCACTGTATTAAAGAAAGTTAAAGTTTGTCATTTCTAATTAGTAGGATTGAAATTTTGTTCCTTACATATACCAAGGCAATATCAACAATACATAAAGAAGAAGCATGCTATTTTTATGAATTACCTAATGTAAAACATATACTATCTTTAGAAAAGAGAATCTATATGGGAAAAGCAATTTTATGAGTTTTATGTTTTCAGCTACATCAATCTGACATCTTAGTAATGAATGGCCAAAGCAATCTTTGTTCTGACATAGGTTTATTTTTCCTCTCATTTTATATTAGTTCATTTAAGTTTTCTTTTTTAAAAAATATTTATTTATATATTTATTTATTTATTTATTTATTTATTTATTTATTATGTATACAGTGTTCTGCTTGCACGTACACATGCATGTCAGAAGAGGGGGCCAAATCTCATTACAGATGGTTGTGATCCACCATTGTGGTTGCTGGGTATTGAACTCAGGACCTTTGAAAGAGCAGCCAGTGCTCTTGACCTCTGAGCCACTTCTCTTAGAACGCGTTTTGATCCTAATTATCCAGCACCAGCCTTTCCAGAGCCATAAAAACTTGTGTATAATTTATTATCCCTAATATATTCTTGTGTTGCCTTATGGGAGACCACACCCATGTGGAAACTAACTCTCCTTCACCAATCAGCTATCAACAACCAATCACTCCTGGGTGTGGGATGCATCTTTCTGTGGACCTACTCTAGCCCTGCTGGGATTTTGTTTGGTCTAAGGCTCTGGATTTCTGTGTGTGTCATCTTACCTAATATGAGTTATCTTCTGGAACTACTCTGCTGTGTACAGAAAATGTTTTCTACAACTCTATATTTTGATATTGTGGGTTTTTTTTCCCTAGTGGTTTGTTTCTATGGGGAATAAGTGGAGGTTTGGGAGGAAAAATAGGAAGGGAGAAATGTAATTATATTATATATCAAAAATTGAAAAAATGTAGCAGATAAATGTCTCTGGACTGGTGGCATATGATGAAATACTGTTCTGAAACTTATAACTCTTGTTGGTACAGTAAAGAAATCACTGCTCATGCATTTAGAGTTTCTGGACAACATCAACAGAAATTTTTATGTCATATAACAAAAAGTATGTGGGGATGTAGTATTCTTTATAAAAATTCAGTAATATCGAGGCACTGAAGTGGGAAATGGACCCTGACATTAGAATGCAGGTGAAGCATTGCATGAAATGGCATGGTACGAATATCTGGGAAGGCCAGATCCCTGCCACAGTATTTTCTATAATTTTAAAGGAAGTATTTTAACTTGATAGTGAGTAAATTTGATTTAAAGGTTCACACACACACACACAATCAGTGTTTGTCAAAATTCATTGTGTTTTATTGTCCTGACAAGCATATGTGTGCCTTTCTTTATTCAATGTGAGAATTATTGAATTACAATAAGTTCAGGAACTGTGGCATTTTCAACTCCAGCAGTTTACTAGCTTTTAACTTTCTTTGATCACCCTGCTCTTTTTCTCCAGTGCTAATACTGACTATCAGAGCACACATAAGACATCTCATAATAAACTTGTTTCTGTACAGGTGTGGGTTAGTTTACAGAAGAGATCCAAGAGGTTAAAGAGGCAATGCTACCTAAAAGGCACAGCCTGGAAGACAATAAGAGAAGTCTCTGGAGTTGAGATAGGCATCTTCCTGGAGGTCACTGGAGAAGAGATGGTTCTGATGATGAACTTGGGCTGCAGGGTCAGAGTGGAGCTGCAGGAGTGTATGATAGGACCAGTGGAAAGATGGTCTGCGGGTCCAGACAGACCAACAGGAGCATGGGAAAATGGCAATTCAGGAAGCTAGCAAAGCTGAAGGCCCTGAGCCAGTGGAGAATTGTCTCCCTGTATATACCTTGATGCACACACTGAGAGATCCCATGGCAGATCATGGGGACCAAGACAATTACAGTCCACTTTACAGAGTTCAGGTGAAAGATTGCACACTTGCCTTGATCTCTTGCCTCTGAGTTGTGTCCTTGTGTTTCTGATATGACTTTCATGCCCCATGTGTCCTATAGCTACAGTTCACCTGGATAAATTTATGGGTAACTTCCTTCCTGGCCAGCAATACTTTACTTACTATTGTGTGGTATACAACAGGTTGTGTTGGTCACATGCCGAAGTACAGTCACTCTTCATATTTAAGAATGAGTCCAACCCTGCTTCTAAAGTGAAGTTTCTCAGGACAAGTCATCTTCTGAACAGAAAAATTAAAATACAGATTAGCTTGTGGGAGAAAATAGCCCTATCTCAACATTTATGTACTAATTCGGTAACTGGATAAAACAAATGACATGTTATATAATTTAAATGTATACATGTTTTATTATTAAATCTATCTTTGACTTAACTACTTGAAACATTCTTTCAACATATAGAAAGAGCCGAATAAATAAAAACATCTTTGTATTAGCCTAGGGACCCCACACAATCATGACTATTTAACTGAGAATAACTAGGTTAGTATTGCAACCTCACCCGAGTCTGCATTTGTACTGGCTAGGTCTCTCACCTTGACAAAAGCTAAAGTCATCTGAGAAGTAGGAGCCTCAGCTGAGGAATTGTCTCCATGAGATCCAGCTGTAAGACATTTTCTCAATTAGTGATCTTTATGGGAGGGCCCAGCTCATGGTGGATGGTGCCATCCCTGGGCTGTTAGTCCTGGGTTCTGTAAGAAAGGAGGCTGAACAAGCCATAGCAAGCAAGTCAGTGAGCAGCACCCTCCATGGCCTCTGCCTCAGCTTCTGCCTCCAGGATCCTGCCCTGTTTAAGTTCTTGTCTTGACTTCCTTTGGTGACCAACAGCAACGTAGAATTGCTAGTCAATTAAACCTTTTTCTTTCTAACTTCTTTTTGTCATATTTTTTTTTTTTTGCTGAAGCAATAGAAGCCCAAATTAAGATAGCACTTAAAAATAAGAACCCCATTCAATATTTTATGATGTGTATTCAAATTTTAGGAAAATAGTATAGTAATCACTTATTAAGCAATTTATTATTCAGTGCATTTTATTCAACATTCCCAAGTGCCAACTACTACATTCATGGATATTATGGGAGATTCTGCTTATTACAGTGTAGTAAATAGTAAACCAGAAGGCATATTATAGACAACAGGTGAAAATTAAACTGCAGTATTTCTTATAACTATAAGGCACGAATTGTGACAATTTAACTTGTCCTGTGTTTCGTTGTTAATCACTGAACTCAGCATGTCTAAGACTATACCAGCTTTCTAGAATTATATGTAAAATTTTGTTCCCACATGTATTTATTTTATAAATGAAGATGAGGCACTGGGCAGGTAGCAGTGCTCCTAAGAGACAGAAGTGAGACTGTAGGACAACTATAGAAAAACGTTTTGTCTGGGAGATGTAAGAATTGCATGCTCTCCTGTGTCCAATGTTTTATGGGTGCTATTCATACTCATTTAAGTTCCAGAGCAAGCAAAATCTTTCTTAGTCTCTGAGTTGTTCAAGTTGTTGTCATTTGCAGGCTCTTCCTGCAACCCACTCCAGTAGAACCATAAGAAGTTTCTTTTTACTTGCAAGTGTCATTTTGGAGATCTGTAAATCTGCTCACCTCTGGCAGACAGAGAGATAACCAGTGGGTACCACAGACTTTCACTGAATCATTTTGATATATTTTATTTTTATTTCTATAGATGTAAAACCAAATACATCGAAAGAAGAGAAAAACACTAGTATTTCAGTCTGCTTCAGGTATAGATTACTTGAGTCAAGAACTTGGTATTTTCATCAGGGGATTTAAGGCACTAATTCCATAATTTAGGATATATTTGGCATATAGGAGACATTCTGCAAATTGTGTTAGATGCACTTAGGTTTCATAGGTCTAATGTATGAGTCAAAACAAGGGTGTGTTGGGTATCTTTAGTAAAGAATATTCAACATTCCACAAATTATATATGGAATGCAATATAACCATTATATGAGTACTTGACACTACATAATAGACAAGAGCATAAGTAAATATAATAAACATGCAAATCCACAGGCTACAATACATACATCAACATACACGTGCACGAGTCTGTGCCATATTCACTTACAGATTAGTAAAGTGTCTATTCAAGTTACTAAAAGTTATGAAATACACATGTTTTAAGAGGATGAGAGGTGGGGAGGGCAAGGGGAGTGGAGGGAATGGAAACTGTGCCTGAGAAGTACGGGATGAGAGAAGAATCTGTTTTCAAAAACAGCATCAGACTCTATGTATAAAAATTAGAATTCAAGAACCTTTTTTGTTTATTGGCCAGGTTAGTGGATTTTGATTATATATTTACATTTATACAAAGATTTGTCATTTTTACTTTGCTGGCAAAATTAAAGAGAAAAGTAATCCCGTGGTTTCGTCCTGTTATTTATATGAAATTCTCTAGCTTAGCTTACTCAGGTTCTTAGTGACTAAGCTTCTTCTCGATGGGGCCATGGGTATGAAGGTGACTCAGGTTCTGGAGAGATTTTAAAGCTTTTGTTTCATGGGCAACTGGAGACCACCAAGATTACTGCACTAATGTAATTGATATTTCCGTGAGTAGATGTGGTCATGGCTTTCAAGAGTAGTGATTATCGCTTTTAATCCCAGCACTCGAGAGGCAGAGGCAGGCATATCACTGTGAGTTTGAGGCCAGCCTGGTCTACAAAGGGAGTGCAGGACAGTCAAGACTACACAGAGAAACCCTGTTTCGAAAAAAAAAAAAAAAACCAAAAAACCAAAAAACAAAAAAACCAAAACAAAACCCAAACCAACCAACAACCAACCAACAAACAGTAGTGACTATCACTAGACTGGAGAATAATTCAGCCTAAGAGAGCACGGCTTTGTCATGTGGAAATATCTAATGAGACCCAAAGCCAGTCAGAACCCCAAGGCAGATGTACATGCTCCTGTTGTTTTTGTTTGTTCTTTTTTAAACAATGTATTAGTTTTGTTGTTGTTGTTTCATCTGCTTTTGCCTATATCACACCTAAGCTCCAAACACTGACATGATTTTCCTTCCTGATTCTATAGCCTCTTGGTTAGAAGACAGACACTGGAGGAAATACTTATTTTTCAGATGTGGATTCATCATATTGAAATGACTGAGACTATCTCATCATATCAGAACAAATCAGCAATGCAGAAAGCCTCGGGAGTGAAGGTAACATACGGAGAAAATCAGACTACGCTCCTTCCTGATTATATACTTCGCTTCATCGTTCTCTATGCCTGGTGTGTTGTTCAGATCAATGTTCAGGTAAAATAGATATATTTAAGGTAGACTTCATAGAGATATTCAGTCATATAGAATGAAGGAGTGGATGATTTTATGAATAAACACATAATTCTGTGTGACTCCAACCTTAGAAATGAACACTTTGCTGCCTATGTAATTAGAAAGGCTGTGGCAAGCAAGAACACCCCTGAAGGAGACAGTTTTCTGTACAGGACACCATCATAGGCAAGAACCATGGAGAAGGACTTTTCTGTAGGCCATTCAGCCTTTGTTTTTCAATTCCACTTAGATCTTATAGACATAGTAACAAAATATAAATAATACTGCTCTTATATCCACACAAGGTTACTAATACATAGACCTTGGAGAACAGTATAGTAAAATATTCTTATTAATGGCTTCCTAGAGCCTGTTTACAGTTTATCAGATAAACAGTATTTCTGTGTTCTACAAAAAAGCTAAATATATAGGAGTGATATCTGCAATGACCTTTAGAAACTGAAAACTAAAACTGACACAGATTGAATTATACACAGCATCAAAAAACATTAAAGATACTAAATTATCCTATGTTAGAAATTGGCCAAAGTATTCCCATTCATAGACTAAAAGTGGAAATGATTGGCTAGAACTGTAAAATGTACCCAGAAATTCATGAAGATATTTTTGTGGTTCATCATTGTAGCACAGAGAGGTGTACTATTAAAATGCAAAGCAGGGTGGATGGTCTGATAGTTCCCAACAACAGTGTTCTTTAATTGAGCATACAATCCTTGCTGCACTGGGGTGGCTGTGCGTGTGTATGTGTGTGTGTGTGTGTGTGTAGTGTGTGTGTGTAGTGTGTGGTGTGTGTGTGTGTGTGTGTGTGTGTGTGTCTACTTAGAAGCTAGGCTGAGACATGGATGCCACCTCCAGTCATAGTAACTCATGCTCATGGAGTTACATAAATTGCCAATACTGGCCTTGTCTATTCAGTACATCATAATTAGTGCATGTAATTTATATCATAGTGAAGTTAAAATGCTTAATAGATTAAGAGAACAAATACTAAATGAGTTTTTATAAAATAGCAAATGGCAAATTATACCTAAATTTTAATTATAAGATTTGTAAGTATTTCATTTTGAGACATAAAATATGGCCAGTACCACATGATTTACATAATTTTAAGGTTTTTAAATGTGTGTGTGTGTGTGTGTGTGTGTGTGTATCTGTGTGTTAGTCTGTGTAAAGATATGATATCTGTGTATGGCTGTGTTTGATGAGTTGCTAGAGGCTGTGAGGCCCTGGATGTGAGTCTGAGGACTGAACTCAGATGGCCTAAAATAGTATTATGTGATTTTAACTACCAAGTGTTCTCTCTAGCCCATAATTTTTATATCTGTAGGGAAATAAATAATAAGCATTCTTAAATAATAATCAAGGCAGTTTGTGTTGAACATACAAAATTATTTTGATTGACAGGCTGAAAAGAACAGTATTAAAACCACACTATATTAGAACACCAATAATTATAGAAATTATAATTTCAAAATTCTAAACCCAAAATAACAGTAAGAGTAATAATAATCATACTTACATAGTCTAATTATTGTTAAACAATTGCTATTTTGTAGGAACTCTTTAGTACCTTTATCACACTTTTAAAAGACAAATTTGAGTCCACGTAGCCTTCCCTCTGAGTTAATAACTCAATTCACATATTGTAATTCTGAGTGTTCTAAAGGCATCACACAGCTCCTAGTGAAAAAGTACACAATTAAATATGGCTAATGGAAAATATACAAATATGCTTTCAGAGACATGCACATAGCAAGAGAAAACAGGAAAATGTGGGACTCAGTGGAATTCAAGAGCGTAGAGTTGGCAACTCTGCTATGGAGTGAAAGTCCTTGGGAGCCCCAAATGATTCCTGCAGGGCCAGTTTTCAGGCATACTATATGGCTTCCTCCAAAGAAACAGCCAGTATACATGAATCAGGAGAGGTTAGAGCTAAAATAACAGTTACTGTATTGCTGAATTCCAGAGCAGACCGCTCATAACCTGCATATTCTGTGATTACAAGATTACTGGAATATTTTAAACAAGTAGATTTTTGCAATCTCTTTTTTAAACTATTGATTTAGATTATGAGACTGTCAAAGGCAATGAGAGGGAACAAGAGAGAGAGAGAGAGAGAGAGAGAGAGAGAGAGAGAGAGAGAGAGAGAGAGAGAGAGAGAGAGACTCAGAATACAAATATAACATTGCCGATGAACCGCTATTTGCCTCACAGCTATGACTTGTCAAGTTGATTTCAAGTTGTTCATTTCTCAGAGCACAATTAGAAGATTCTTGATACCAAGAAAGTCATCATGACTGAAAATTCAATTTCTATTGAAGTCATATTCATAATAAAAATGAAAGACAGAAGATGAGTTGCACCTTTCCCCAGGAAACTATGTAGTTTTGTCCTATGATAACGGAGTAAGAGCAAGTTAGGGAAGATAAACTGAGAAAGTGGGAACAGGGAGGACTAACTTGGAGTTATAGCTCTTTTTAAATTTTGTTATTTTGGATAAAACACTATCCAAATACTTTCTAAAGGTTCATGCTGTGAGCTTTGTTATATACTGGACTAATAGAAACGGAGGAAAACTAGAGGGGAAAAATGAGAGAATGGAAGTGGGTGAATCAAACACGTGCCTGCCAAATTCCACGGATATGTTATAGAATTGGTTTCCAGCCGTGTGAAATACTTTAGAAAACTCATTCTGAAGTGATTTCAGCGTTTTGCTTGCTTCCCTTTATTAGTTCCTAAATGTCCCCCACCCACCAGATGACGCACATGCTCAGTTGTTGCTCTCCGAGCTGTCCTCCTCACTCACACTGCACTATGTGTGTCTGGAGGAAACTGAGCTATTGCTAGGATTATTATGTGGATCTTGTTTATTTGACTCAGTGGATCTTTTCTGCTAAAAAACCACATGCATGAGAAACACCGTGACTACATTTTTATTCTATTGATGACCTCTCCACACAGGACTGTTTGTGACCTTTTGGACTCCGGGAGTTTGCTTTGTTTTGCTGTTGCTATATGTCCCTTCAATACGGGGACTTTCTTGCGCCATTGATTTCTTACTGAAAAACTTAATGCCTGAGAGAACTCCTTATCTGCACCTTTTCAAAATGGTGATTTTAGTACAGAAATCTACTCACATGTAAATGTAATAAGTGTCTGAAACCTAAAAACCTACTCTCTGAATATAACCCAAAATAAAACTAAACATATAAACAATTAAAATATTAAAATAACCATCCTGGGCATATAAAAACTCACAGATGATTTACATTTTCATAAATATTTTTTAAGTGATTCCAAAGAAAAATGAAACTTTTATTTTCTTGCTTTTCCCTAGAGTTGGTAACTCTCACAAGAACATGATTCCCTGTTAGATGTGGTTAAAGGCAGACACTATTCTCGTAGGGTTCAGTGAGGCAGAGACCCACCATATCTAACTGTTAAATGTGGTTAAAGGCAGACACTATTCTAGTAGGGTTCAGTGAGGCAGAGACCCACCATATCTAACTGTCTCCTTGATGATACTGTAGCTGATTGATTGCTTTCTGTTGTGTTGGAACACACCATAGTTCCAAAGGAATAGGTAGATGATGGATAGATAGATAGATGGTCTTCAAACATTTCAGAGATCCACAAAATATGCCGTTTAATAATAAAGGGCTTTTATGACAGAGAGATACACCCACTCCTGGCAGCATCTCCAGTCTAAATATGAGGACATCAAGAAACAAGTGTGGCAGAATAGCCACTGGACTAAGGAACTGTTGTTATCTTTATTGCTGATAAAAATTGACCATTTAATATGATCAAGCCTGGTACTGAGAAATTGGCTGCCCAGCCTTACAAAGTCTAGGTCGCACAGTCCTTCAGGATTCCTGATTCACATAGCAGTATGTCAGATGGTTTTGGGCCAGTGGGCTGAAGACTGGATGCCCCCACAATGGCGAGGAACATGTGACTGTCCAGGCATTCAGCTCTCTCTGTCTATAATTTTGGGTGTTGCTTACCTGCACTTCCTTCATATTAGATAATATTTCATTCTTGGCTCTCTAATGGATTTGAAGACTAGGTAGGGACAGCGTTACTATAAGCTTTATTTTAAGAATTAAAAACACATTTACAGGTTGATAAATGTAATTTTGAATAAAGAGATTTTTTGAAAAAAGAAAACTCTGAACACTAGGATAAGACTCAGTAGGATAGGACAGATAGTGAAACAATTTCTCCAAGATTGTTAAATGCAAATGGACGGGTCCTTGTAAATGTGACTTTTACTGGATAATTCTCATAATTATTCTTATTGTATTTAGTTTATTATATTTAATAGAAAGGGGGAGATGTAGTGGAGATAAACATGTTTTTGTTTTGATCCCAAGTATGAGATGGGGAAGAGAGGGCAGGATTTTTTTCCAGTTAGAAGTTAAAACACTTTGTGGGTTTCAACACTTGGATGTTGCCAGCTGAAAAACATTTTAGAACACACCTACACACACACACACACACACACACACACACACACACACACACACACACACACACACACACACACGCCCCAAAACAGGAGGCTGGGCTTTTTTTTTTTTTTTTTTTTTTTTGCTGAGACTTGGTATTGTTTGGCCAATCGTCACTCCACTTTGGAGAGAACTGCTTTAAGGAAGGCTTTAGGGCTTTGAGCTCTGGATGAGCTCGGCTTCTGGTTGCTCCAGGTTCCAGTAGCAACTTCGGTGGAATTGCTGGTGGGCTGAGATCCTGCTAACTATGCCAGAGGAATCATTTCTGGAAACTGATACTCAGAAGGTTTCATTCTTGTTTTCTTTAATCTCCTTTTCCTCTTGCTTAGGCTAGTCATATTATAAGGCAGGTAAGCTAGTTTAATAAGTTCATAATAAAGTATAATTGTTAAGGAAATTGAGCCTATACACCATGACAAAGGCAACTCATGGCAGAAAGTGTTTGCTTTGTCTTGTGGTTTAGAAGACTACAGGATAGCAGGTTACCAAGAAGAGAGTTGATAACCTATGAGCACATAAAGGGGGAGGAAATCCCCCTCAGGAACAGGGGAGTAAGGGGAAAATGGGAGGGAGGGAGAAATGGGAGGATACAAGGGATGGGATAACCACTGAGATGTAACAAGAATAAATTAATAAAAAAAATACTTGGTAGTGCTTTGAAGTTGAGTGGATATGACTTTCTCATGTACTCTGGTGCCTCACATTTGACCATGTCCCCTGGAGGGGGAGACCTGGTGGCACTCAGAGGAAGTACAGCAGGTTATCAAGAAGAGATTTGATACCCTATGAGCATATAAAGGGGGAGGAAGTCCCCCTCAGGAACAGTCATAGGGGAGGGGAATAATGGGAAAATGGGAGGGAGGGAAGAATGGGAGGATACAAGGGATGGGATAACCATTGAGATGTAACAAGAATAAATTAATAAAAAAATACTTGGAAAAAAAAGATTACAGTCCATAATTATAGCAGAAGCTCACATCTTGAAATGCACGTTTGAAACAGAGAACAGAAACTAGAAGAAACAAGGACTCCCAAATTCTCAAATCCTCACTCTAGTTACATACTTCCTCCCTCATGGCACCTCTGAAAATAGTGGCACCGTCAACTATAAACTCCTGCTGAAACATCACAGGCAATGGAGGACATTTTTTTTGAGGACATTCTTACTCAAAGAAATACTCATATTTTAATAGAATTATTCTCAGTAGAGAAGAGTTAAGAGCCTGATAATCAGTTTGTTTCTCTTGATGGGGGACTCACCTTTCGGTAGAAATTAAGGGCCTGCAGTAAAAATTACAATATGTGTACATATTATTCAACGAGAACACTGGAGTTAAAAGAAAGATTAAAGTTTCAAACAGCAGAGTCTAAAGCACTGAGGAAGGTGAAGAGGGGTGTTGTTTTAATCAAAAATCCCAGATCATTCTACCTTACCAATAAAAACTCAGGAGTCAGATGTGAAAACCCTTCTAGTTCAGAGAGGCAGAGAAAGCACCCAGCTGAGCTTCTTACTCAGCTCACGTCCCAATGGAGAAGGCCCCAAAGGATGACTAGCTCAGCCTATAGCCCAGGAGGAAAAGGCCCAAGCACCCAATGCGAATGGCTTGCTAGCTTAAGGCCCCAAAAGCCAATGGCCAAGGAGCTGAAGAACTCAAGAGTTAGAGAGCTAAGAGCTGAAGAGCTAAAACTAAAGAGCTAAAGCTAAAGTCACGAGAGTAAAGCCCAAGAGCTGAAATTGCAAAAAGACCCCTTCTACTCCCGCTTTCTGTTTTAAATACCCCTCAACTCAAAGTCCCTCCTACTCTTAAATCCCTGTCTGTGGTTTTCCTTCTCTGCCTCTTGACCTAGGGCTAAGTTATTAAATTCTGTGCTCAGATAGCTCTTGAATTAGAGGTGTGTGTAAGTCTGGCTGAACCACGCCTTTACCACCTGTTTACAATAAACAGAAAGGACATGGATTAAAGTGTGTTACAGATCAAGCACAAGAAAGAGGGATTTAAAGTTCAATCTCATAGATCACAAAGGGATCAAAGATCCTGCAACAGAGGGGGCTTCATTTGGATCTGAAATTTTCAGTCTACATAGGTAAGATGAAAGACTAGGGTCCTGGTTAATGATGATAAGACAGCTAGCCTCCTGTCTAAATAGTAGTTTCTTTCATAGTTTATATTGGCTTATTGGCCTAAGAAGCCTATTTATGTAAATGGTGGTAGCTGATAGAGTCAAAACAGGTCGAGTGATGAGTATTATTGCTTTTAATAGCTTTGTAAAAGACTCAGTCATAAGTAAAAATGGCTTTAACCAGAGTCTTCAACTAGTAGATGTTTCAGAACTACTCATCAACAAGACGTATACATGGGGTTACAAAAAAAAATGCAGTTATATCTTGGTGTGATAGAGGCAGCTCTCTGCTGATGTAAATATACAAATTGATAAAAAAAAATATAGAAGAACAGTGTAATCAATAGGACTCAAGATACCAGCAAGATCAGAGGTAGCAACAACAGCTAGCAGTAGCAAGCAGCCAAGGTCAACAACTAACAAATGCAGATTCTGAGATGGACATGACACAGACGTGGGCACAATGGGTTTGGAAGGTCTTTTCTATGTGCATAGGCCAGGACCAGCATGTGATCATCCCTCTGTGTGAGCGAGAGCAAGACATTTAATGTGTGGATCCTCCATTGTCCTAGCACATGAAAGCCTAGATAATTAGTGATCTAAATATATATCACCTCACTGTTTCTGTTGCTGCTCTACAAAATCCTCTAGATAAAGAAGCTTGAATTTTTCCCCTTAGAAACTCTACCATTATAGAAAATTTATCTCACATTATTTAATTTCTCACTATCCTCAATTTTTCATTTTCTCTAATGATTCTTAATAAAGTCTACTTCCACTTTGCATGTGCACCAAGAGTATACATCATTAATCTCCATTGTCCTAAAACACTATCCTTACTATCGCAGGTTGCTTGTTAAGTACAGGAGACTCTGTCATTTTATGTCCTTGGTTCAGGCATAGATAGGATGAGAAAGATATCATTGCTCTCAAGCCTACAACACTACCTTTCCCAAACTTGTTTTTAAAACCCCCAAAATTTACTCAAGCAAGTCATTTCTTAGTATTATAGGCACAAGCCTGCCTGGAAGCAAATCTGCTTTGGTTCACACTAACCTGGCTTTGATTCATGCTGCTGTCTAGCATTCTCTGGAGGTCACTGATCAGTAGGCTTATTTTTGTCCTTCCAAGACTCATGCTGAGTTCTTTCTGTAGCTGTTCCTATTTTTTAGTACCAGTCTCCAAAAGAGGCCGACAACTACAGAGCAGATAAATGAAGGGCCTTGGCTCTGGCTGGGCTAGAGCACACATTTGCTGCCTCTCCCAGGCTCTTACATATTACGGGATTGCTCAGTATCCCCTCTGATATGTTCATTTCAGGGTTTTCAATGTCATGATGGCACTGTAAGAAGTGTTCATTGGCCTAGAGATTTTATCTTCCTGTATTAGTAGGGACCTGGAAAAAAATGAGTTTGTATATTAACAGGTGCAAAGTGTTCCCCACTTTACAAAAGAGGGAAAGAAAAAGAAAAATTTACCTTTGCTACCGTTTCTGAAGAGTAACGGATCTTTGGTTCAGACGTATTGCTCAAGCTGCATGTGTTACTGTAATCTGCAGATGAAATTGTGGCATTCACCAGAAAATGACGTCATGACACCATCAATCTAGAAATTTTGTCTTCTTCCTCCTCACATTATTAAGTAATAATAGAGGCATTTAATTTACCAAATAATTTTCCAGTGAGTTATCAGGGCTGATATTTTGTTTATCCACTTTCATTATATACTGATGTCAGATCTCTAATCACATGAATCTTTCTTTAGTTTTAATCAAATGATAATACTTAACAGAATAATGCAGGACAATGGCCAGGAAAAAAACAAACAAACAAACAGACATCCACTGTTACATTTGGAAGGGGAAAGCTCAGTTGCACAGGCATCATAACAAAAGTTTCTGAAAGTAAGCTTATATCAACAATGGATAGCAAGTTCACACTGAGAACCCATGGATGCTTGCTCATATAAAGGCTTTTGCTGCCATACCTGGTGACCTCACTTCAATCCCCATAAGCCACAAAGTGAAGATGAGAATGAGTTCGGTAAGTCATCCTCTGAAATCTGTACATACAACATGGCATGCACAGAACTCCTCAAACACAAATACACAAAAATTTGTTTAAAAAATGCCATCTTTAAAGCATTTAAACTACCTCTTAAAAGTTAAAAACAAAACAAAACTTTTGTTCAGTATAATGAAAATGCTTTGTCAGACATGCATATTTCCTACTATTCTTTCAAAAGAAAAGCATATGTGAAAATGCAGGCTGGCTTTACTTCATATCCATTGATCATTAAATTACTCATGCCATAAAAAGGAACCTGCCAAGCATTTTAGTTGAGCTGAATGGGTACCAGATTCTTGCTTTATTGTTATTGCTTCCTGCCATTTCTTGGCTTAAAAATATTAAATATATTTATTTTGAAATAGTGTAATGAATACAAACTCACCATGAAAACAGATAGAATGCTCATATGCCTACACACACACACACACACACACACACGCACGCACACGCACACACACAGGCACATGATGGATATTGTTAAAATTGTTAAAGGGATATAGAAAATTGTTTGGGTTTGAATCTTTTCTCCCTGCTTTCTGAATCAGAAAAATTCTAAAAATTATTAAAATAAGCTTAGGAAGTGTTGAGCACTCTGGAATGTATGACTGCTGCAGAAATGTGTTGAGATATTGAAATAAGCAGATGTTCAAGCCAGTGAATGTTAGACAGCATTTCCATTGGACAGAGTAAGGGTTAATCCTAAGAAGAAATTCAGTGTGAGCTCCATCCACATCCCTAACAGATGAAGCATCTGCTTCTGATGAAAGGCTTACAGCTGTGATCAATTTCAGCAGTTGCTGCAATTCGCAGACTTAGGCACATAGTAAAGACGGGATAAAAGGATCCCGAAACGCGTTGTTCCCTCTGATCATTAATCGCTCGTTTAGACTTGAAGATTTTTGATATTTTACTACTGGTTTTTCACATACCTTCCTTTAACTTCTTGCAAACACAGAGGGAAATGTTAAGCAACAACAAAAGGAGCATTTTGATTTTCTTCTCTATTGTCTGAGAGCAGTGTGTCCAAGTTCAGCTATGCAGTTCTCTTACATTTTATTTTAAATAACAATTTACATCTGAACACAAAGTCTACTAAGTAATGTCTTCGATAGAAACTTTCCATAAATGGTTATTATGCGTCCTTAATTGATGAATTTATTATCGAATGACTTATAAGTAATTATCTTTGTATTCTTTTCATCATCATCGTGGCCTCTCTCTTCTTCTGTTCCACTTATTGCTCGTTCTGATTCTTATTTCTCTTTTATCTCAGTTTTAAGAATACCTTTCACCTACAAGGTAGTTGATGAATTTACTTTCCTCATTCTGTATATGTAGAAAGATTTATGTAATAAAATAATTTACCTGTTTTGCTCTTAAAGTATAAATATTTGAGCACATATAACAATGATTGGTATACACTAAAAAGTATGATTCTGAAGTTGAACATTCGTTGCCTGAAAAGATGAAAATTACAGAAAAGAGATTAATTGATGTTATGACCATGTCTAAACTTTGTAAATTTTGATTAAGTAAGTCAGAAAATCAAAAGGCCTTGTTGATCTCCAATTGGTAAGCTTTGAGGATGAGGAATAAATAAACACCAAGGGGAAGTATTTTAAGACTGTTGCTAAGGTGAAGTAAGACCACCGCTTGCCAACAGATGTTTACCCTATAAGAGGTAATAATAACAGGTATAGGGGTAATAATTTTATTATTATCTATTTTAGTAACCCTTCCAAATATGTTGTTTCCAAGAAAAAATTTGAAAGAGAAAATTTTGCTACAAATATAATGCTGAAAGTAATAAAACTTGAGTAGAATTATATGACAGTTATCATTGTTATAGTGACAGCTCAGATCATAGTTGCTAAAACTTTGTTTAAAAGAACTTTTACAAGGATTCTAAAATGTAAGAATTCCATATTTTTTAGTGATCACATTGAATTGATAAAAGCATTGCAATCAACGAAAAGAAATAGCCAATATTGAAAATTAGCACCCTAGTGTGCAAAATTACATGTATGCAAAGCTTGTATAAGGTATGGTTTTCTATGATCCCCCTAGCTCAGCAATGAGCATATTGGTTGGATTTGTATGGTAGGAAAGTATAGGAAAAGACTTAACCAGCTAGAAAGAGTAGAAAATTATAAAATGCTGAATGTTAGAAGAAGAATTGATTTTGATAATAAGAACGAAGAAGAGTGAAAACACAAAAATAAAATAATTATGTTTAGAATATTATTCATTCATAACATTGAATAAATTATAAAAATTAATTTATGCAAGACAATATTTTACTAGAAATGACTTAGAAAAATTGATGAGCTACTGTTTTGTTTTAGTTTTGGTTTTGGATTTTGTAGGAATACTTTTATATCTCCCGGGCACCAGAGATCTTGTCAGAGGCAGTCCCCTGTGCCCTCTACTTCATCATGTGGAGAATGAGCTGTTCACTGGCTACACCTGAACAGGAGGTACAGGTCTCCTGTTTTCACTGTACTTGAATGGTGTATCAGTCCATGCAGGCCCCGTGGGTCCAGATCTGTCAGCCTTGACAGTCTCCTTGTGGAGCTCCTTAATACCGCCCCCAATCCTTCCATCCACCATTTCTTTCATACAACTTTTTTTTCTAATGTCTATTTAATATTTATTATATGTGTATAATGTTTGTCTGCATCTGTTTATGTGTGTCATGAGCATGCGGTAGTGTCAGGGCCAAAAGCCGGTGTGAAGTTTGCAGGGTCTAGAATGACATCATGTCTGTGCTGGGAAGTAACCACGGATAGTCAGTAAGAGTAGCAAGTACTTCAACACCATGGAGAAAGTAAAGTTTAGTACATTCATCTTTCCTAGTAGAGTGTTGAAGGAAGGTCTATTTTCATAGTACATACAGGATTCAGTTATAATGGGTATTGTTAAAATAAAGTCCCCGGAATGTCACATATAATAAATCAATGAGTATCTTTGTCATTCAAATGAAAGACAATTTTCAGTATTATAAAAATCAAAATAAAGACACATGAACATTTATTATTTCTAACAAGTCTCTTTGATAGCATATTGCCACATATATGAAATTACGTGTATGTATATACATACAATATATGTGTATATACAATATATACTATATATTGCTTCCTCTCATCTTTGTTTGCTTTTGTTATATAGTCAAAGAGCAAACACATTGGCTACCACAAAACATGAGAAGGAAAACTAGAAAAATCTTATATTTGGGGTTTCAATGCATAGAAATGTCAAGCTGTAGCCATGAAACCTACTGTGATATTGCTTCTTTTAATATATATACTATATGACATATATAACATAATATATAATATGCTAAAATAATATATATGCCTTTTCATTAATATACATTCATTTTTAATAGACAATTAAGTTATGTGAATGAGATCTACAGAAAATAATGTGGGCTGTTTTATCATCTTTATATTTTGTACAGAGCAACTTTGGGCACAAAAATATACTTGGTGTTAAGATGTTTTTAGGTCTGCATAGATGTTTTAAGTTGATAAAGATGAGATATGATAGATATTGATTTACATTCAGAATTTTGGATGCAAAAGGATAGGAAAGATCTTTTCTTCAAGGTTGCCAATACAAATAACCAAAACAGTATGAATGTGACACTTATATAATTCCTGGTTGTTTTGTGGTTCTTCTTGATGTATGTAGTTTATTGTATATATTTCTAATAATATAAATGTATATATAAAAAAGAAAATGAAAAATATGCTTATAGGTAGACAAAATCATTCATCATAATTTAGGAATAATTGAATGACTGGTTACATGAATTGAAATATAATCAAACATAAAGCCAATGTAAATTAGAATAAAGATAGAAACTACTCATTACAGGGTCTTTTCCTGTCTCATGAAAGGGTCAAGTGCTATGTTGGACACGCAGAAGGCACTTTCTCTTCATTATTACTAATACCAAATTTCTCTGACTTAATCAGATCAGCAAACACTACCAGCTTAGACTCATAAAGCTTCATTCACAAATCCATGAGTCTCAATGGAGTGAATTTATTTTTATGAGTGATTAGATGGATCTCACCAAAGCATTTGTAATTGGACACCATTTCCGTAAAGCTGGATGCTCAGTCAGTTTTGATATCTAATGTCTTAGAATATAAATGTGAAATAACAAAAATAACTATCAAAATTTTTTCTTCTCAAATTATGGTTCCTGTCCAGCCAGACTAGCATTGCCTTGAAGCCTGACAGAAATGCTGACTCAGGCCAAAGACCTTCATTGTTCTTGTGAATATCCCTCAGAAAACAAGATTTTGCTGTCATCTGGCTGCCACAAACTGCTATAGGGCAGTATTATAGAGGAAGCCACTACGTTTGTATGCAGAGTGTGCACGCATAAGTGCATAGGCCTTGTCAGAATATTGTCACAGTCATGCGTGCAATTATCTTGACTCATATTTGCCAATTGACAACTAACCTTGACCTATATTTGTACCCCAATAATAACATAGATACACTTTAATTATCATTGGTAAAGGCTCAATGACCACATTTTGTTCTTACCTTCCAGAAAGGGAACAGAACATGAGACGTTCCTAGTTTATAGGATTTTGAGGTCATTTAATACAGGAACAATATTCTGTATGTAAGAAACAAGATTCAGAGAAATACAAAGAATGACATATGGCTTTATTCAGTTCGTCTCATAGACTTGATTAAAATCAGACAAATTAAATGTTGGTAATGGGAGACTTAATCAATGTTGCTGTGAGTGTTATTAATCCATTTTATAACAATGCAAATATTTTCCCATCACATGAGTAGATTTTAATTGAAAAAGACCATAATGAGACTGAAGTTGTTCTATTCGGCTGAAAGAGAAACAAAAACCCAAATTAGTAGAGAATTGTGATGTAAATGGTACTGAAAATATCACTCATTGGAAGCTGTGTTTCCTTTGTATTGCTGCTAGGAAAACTGGTATAATAGTAACGTTTCTCACCAAAAATAAACCATTTATGTTCCTTTTAATCACTGAAATCTGGACATAATTGCATTATGTAGTAATATGATAGCTTTCCTTAACTTACTATAATTGATTAATGAAAGTACATAGAGCAGTACTTGCCATTTCTGTATGGAATACTTGAGAGTCAAATACAATGCAATTAAGTTATTGATTGGACGATTAAAGCAAACCTAAACTATCAAGTGGTTTTAGTTGACAAGATGAATCTGCAGCTAAAATAGCAATTCTACCACAAGGTGAAGAGGCTTAATTCAAAACTCAGAAGCAATCATTGATTTCCTTTTGATGCCAAGTCCTGCTGAAAGCACTACCTAGGAAGATCAGCCAATCTGTGTAGAAAATCACGCTCCCTCACTAGTTCTGTTATCACAGTATGTGTCTCTGCAGCCGACTGCATCCCTACACTACTGCTTTTAAGAAAATTGCAATTTAGTTAATTTGCCGAAGACATGAATTCAGGCACCCATAAGGTGTCAAGGTAAAAGAATATGGACAAATGCTAATCAATTAGGTAGGTTACAGTTATTGAGGATAGAGGTAGGTCACCTGGTGACAGACCTCAAGAGCCCTACCATGCGCTTTTCTTTCATGGGTCATAGAATTTTTTTCAGAAGGATTCATACTGTTGTATTGATTATATTATTTTCCCAGTCCAATATTTTTCTATAACATAATAAAGATACACTCTAATGACACATGCAAATTTTGTTCTGAATATTCATATTTTAATCTTGAAAAAAAATCTTCTCAATATCAAATCTCATATAGATAGATCAATAGATGATAGAGAGACAGACAGTCAGTCTTAAGGTTTCTATTCTTTTGAAGAGATGCAATCACCATGGCAACTCTTATAAAGGAAAATATTTAATTGGGACTGGCTTACAGTTCCGAGGTTAAGCCTGTTATTGTCATGGTGGGAAGTATGGTAGGACGTAGGCAGACGTGGTGCTGGAAAGGGACCTGAGAGTAGTGTGCCTTGATCCACAGGTGGCAGAAAGAGAATTAACCACACTTCCTCCAACAAGGCCAAGCCTGCTAATAAGAGTAGCACACTCTATGGACCTAAGGTGGCCATTTTTATTAACACCATCTCAGACACAGAGAGATCATACGTAAAGCATATTATATAGTCTCTCATTCCAAACTTGTAGCCAACCATACCTCTTCTCTAATTTACTTATGTTTCTAATCAATTCCTATCATTATTCCTGTACCTCTGATCTGCATCTTCACATCCAACCTCATCTTCATCTCTTTCTTGTTTCTACTTATACCATTCTTTGCACTAAATTATTTTTAAACATCATATTAAATGGCATCTTGTCCCAAAAAATCTTTTTGCCGTAAAATTAAAAATTAACACATAATTAATTTCAATGCTGACTCTTAAAGACCGTACTCGACCTTTTCCATCCCCACACACTATTGTTTAGATACGGAAGTTCTACATTTACCCAGGCATCTAATATGGATTGCATCCAGGTAAAGTACAAGGAAGTACGTGGGTTTTGTTTTCGTTGTTGTTATTATTTCTGTTGTTCCTATTATAGTACAGAGACCTACTAGGTTGCTGCCTTTGTGGAAATACATTTATAAAGTAATCATTCAGAACTCACAAAAAGCCTGAACTCACAAGCATGGATTTCATTTTTAATGTTCGGTGTATGAGTAGTTGCCTGCATGTGTTTGTGTGGAGGACTCATGTGCCTGGTGTCTGTTGGAGTCAGAAGAGGAACATAACTGGACATAGAGATGGTTGCAAGCTGCCTGTGTGTGAGGAGTGAGTCTTCTCCAGAGCAGGAAGTGCTTTACACCACTGAACTGTCTCTCTATCCCTGAGCTGGGCTATTTTAGTTTTATCTTTGTTGTTATTGTTGAAGATGAGGAGAAATTGACACTTGCGTAATACATTAAATAAAGATTAATTAAGTATTGTCTATGTGAAAATAAAGTATCAAGGCAACATTAGAGGCATACCTAATTTAGTCTGATCTCTTCTACCCTGAGATAAAATATTCAGAGTAGGCAAAACAAAGGTTGAACTCACAATATTTGTCATATTCTGTCTCTATCTCAACCTCCAAATTCATTCGCAATAAGATTAATGACTGTGTGTGTGCATGTGTGTGTGTAGGCATATATTGCTTTATATATTTTCCAGAATATTGCCTCAGGATAACATGGCTCATTCTATTTAAAGCTATTACACTTACTTTCTTTAGCGTATTAACATTATTTAAATGTTGACTGTAGAGACTTCT
The DNA here is from genome assembly GCF_903995435.1 of Acomys russatus. Taxonomy (NCBI): domain Eukaryota; kingdom Metazoa; phylum Chordata; class Mammalia; order Rodentia; family Muridae; genus Acomys; species Acomys russatus. The sequence goes on from NC_067163.1 coordinate 1,629,384, forward strand.
TCTGGAAGTCTATCTTATTATTGAAAATTCTTCAAGAAAGATGTGTTTCATTATTGTATGCAGTCAAAATGTGGGGCCTTGGAAAACAACTCTCACACTCACTTCCGTTTAGAACTCAGGGTCTGAAACAATAAGCCTCCTCTCTTAGACGTGTTCATCTCAACTGCACCCAGAAACCTGTGCTTTGCTGAGTAGAGCTAATGGCAACTGAATCAGAATGAAGCTGACAAGCTATTCTGTAGGAAGTGTGACGTGAAATAATGAGCATAAAACTTTTGACAATGCTATACTGTTTTAGGAAAGAATTTTATATAGCCCAACTACCCGCTCATTTGTAATGTTCCACCTCTCTTAGTCTGGGCAGGCTACCAGGTCACTGCTTTGTGACATCTGAATAAATTTTGTAACCAACTGGGGAATAGTTCACTTTTGGTTGATCCCAGAGTTGATGGTCTCCATTTATGGTTAAAAATGGAGGATAATAAATTATTTTGATTTAATGGTTATGGGTTTAGAAAGCACAATTTATTTTATTTTTTCAGACCCATAGAATAACTTCTCTGAATTCTACTTAAATCTTTTCCCAAAGGAAAGGAAATTTAGTAAGAGTTGGAAGTGGACATTGGCCCTGGATGGAAACTTCTGTTTTCTAGGCAGCTCGCATTATACCAGTGTCTGTTAACCTGGGTGGCCATTTTTAGTGTGGACATTTTTCGAAGGAAGTAGACCAAAACCACTAAACATATTTGCTCCATGAGCTAAACCACAATAAAACAGAGGTCTCCTGTGGATAGCTTTCCTCACCCTTTGAATTTGGTTCATTTTTATTTTATTTCCATAAGAAACAAATACCCTTTAGAAAGTTTCTCTTTGAAGCTTAAATGTAGTTGTGTAAGTGTGCGAATGCCTGTGTATCCAAAATGCAATTATATACAAGTATCTGTTGAGATGATGAAATGGCCAACTGTTTTCTGAGAACAGCCTGGCCTCCTCTGAGAAATGAAACATGCCAGACCCTATATCCAGCTGGATGGTCCGTCATCGCTTCCCTATTGTAAATTGAATGCATGGAATGGGAGGATATTTAAAATGCTGTAAATGAGTAATGTGCAGAATCCAAAGAAAATAAAGTATTGCTCTTAGTATCTGTTTGACAATCAATGTGTTATCCTGGCTTTCTTCCAACTGTAACTTCCGAACATGACTCAAAGACTATACCTGGTCATGCCGTCCCCTCTTCTCACCTTCCTCCTTTCATCACATTGAGGTTCTGACTCCCACCAAAACTATAAAGCACCTCAAGTTCCTAGGCCAGAGACCCTGTAATTAACCCAAAAGGCTGAGAAAATCAAAGAAGCTCACCTGAGACCACAATTAGCAGCTGATAATAGGCTGGCTTGATATGATGCTCACCCTTGACAGCTGCACTAGCCTGGCTGGCTTGAAGTCAAATGTTTGCCTCATTCCTTATTTTAGTGTTGATCTCTCTGTCTTCCTGTCTCCTTCTGTGTCTGTCTGTCTCTCTCTCTCTCACACACACACACACTGTCTCTCTCTCCGTGTGTGTATGTGTGTGTGTGTTTGTGCGTGCTGGTGTACACCTAATTATTTGATCATTTACCTCTCTCAAGATATAGGCTTTGAATAATAGCTTTACTAGTAATTCACCTAAAATTATATTTTACATATGAAAATCACTTAAATGTGAACTCAAGACAAATGTCCAATAATTTTCCTTTGTAAAACTTATGACTGGTCTTACAGGTTGTACTGTACCAAGGAGAGAGAGACTTGGCTTATGCCCTGACAGACGATGAAGTGAGATTTCCCAGAATATGCCACATAGTGGAGACATTAGTAGCATTTGAATTGGCAGTTCTTAGTTTAGTAATAATGATTCACCGATAACCATATAAATATACCTGTATATGTATACACGTCTATGCATGTGTATGTACATATAGTGACTCCCTAGTAACCATATATGTGTATGTACATATCCATACATGTTGTTTTTTTAATTAATCAATATTATCAGTATGCCCGGCTAGCAATCAATCAAGACACTTGTTTTATTTTAAAATAGCCTTAGTTAACCTGGTGCAGGGCAGATATCGATACTGTAAACTACTTCCCATATACCTGATCCCATGCCATCATTTTCTAATAATTTCTATCAAGCTACCTCCCATCCATAATCCCAAGTACTTGCTACTGTTCTTCATTTGGGCCAAATCTCCATCTACATTGACCATGTGCATTTCTTTCATCTAGGCTATGGTGGCCTCCTTTTCCTGTCTCCCATCTCGTCTTTCTTTATGCTTCCTGTTCCCAGGATTCCTCTGTGTCTTCTTAACCCCGGGAACCTTAACCACGCCTATCTCATCTGCCCTGTAAAGGTGGGATGGCTTTTTACAAATTAGAACAAAATACATCAGACCAACCTCCAACACATACACACATATGTACATAGAGATGAAAGAATTTGGGACATTGGCATATTTAAAATGAAAATAGTTACTTCTATTTTCTATGTAATAAACATCAATTTTATATAACTAGAGTTAAAATATATGCTAACAGTTTTTTTTTTCTCAAAATCTCATTTTCTTCAATAGTGTAAAAGAGTGACCCTCTTCAGCTTTATAAAACAGTGTGAACTGGACGTGGCGTCCCATGCTTTTATTCCTAGCATCTGGGGAAGCAGAGGCAGGTGGATCTTTGTGAGTTCAAGGTTAGCCTTATCTACAAAGCACGTGTAGGACAGCCAAGGCTACACAAACAAACCCTGTATTTAAAAAAAAAAAGTATAAATGTAAATGATAACTATAATGTTTAAAGGAGATAAATATATAATTTTACTTTAAACAAGTATGAAAGGGAATGCCAGTAAGCATGAGAGATCCATTTTAAAGTAGGGTGTGTTCTGAATGCCAGTGAATTAGAAAATACCAGAACTGGTTTACTTTTTCTGAAAAAAATATGTTATTGACTTCTTTGAGTTTTAGTCTATTATGTGAGAGAAGTTGATTTACATCCAACCACGGTGTCAGTAAGAATGCTGTAATGTGGGATTCTGCAGAGAGAATAATGCAAAAATCAATTCCCAGTCAATATTCAGTGGCTGTGCTGGTGGCAGACACACTTTTCTTCAGAGAGATGTTGCTGCTCAGGGCAAAGACTGTTTAATTATTAGTGATGACAGTGAATTGACCTGTGCTCCACCATGTCACACAGTTTAGACGTAGCTCTCTACAGCAGTGCCATGTTGCTTTCCTGACCTTTTCTAGAGGCAGCATCACGGGATGATTTCAAGTCACTTTAGTTTAAGCACTTGAAATTTGTTTAGAAGCATCTACTCTCCCAGAAGCATAAAGAGCAGTTATGATACAGTCTGGCAGCTGTTTGCAACACAGTCTACTTTGTGCATGTATATATATACACACACATATATATATATCTCACTCTCAAATGTACATAAGCATCCATGACACTGTTCCCACACATTCACCTTACTGCCTGAATCCCACATCAAGACTGCAGCATGGCTTCTCAGTGCATGATGGAGGAGGACTTGGAAAAGAGGAATAAAATGCTTAATCAGTTCACTTCTTGATAATGGTACTATTCCCCTCCAAATTAAGTGTGTAATTGCCAATCCATATTTATCCTCTCATAGGGATTAACTTTTATTGATCGAATTCGGGAGATGCTTAGCCATGATGTACCCGTCACCCCAGTAGAGCTGCATACCACACGGTTCTTCAAACAAAGTGACCCGTGGACGAAAACAAAGCTGTACTCTCTAGATAGAGCCTGTTCCTGAGGGAAAAGTTGCTGAGGCCAAAGGCAGGTCTGGGTGAGATGGTCTGCCTAGGAATAAAAAGCACCACAGCGTTTTTAATGCATGTTACATATAGTAGATGACTATTTAAAATTAAATTTTCCTTTTGTAGCCGATTCTCATATCTCTCCATTTTTAACTTTGATTCCAATGCATGTACCGAAAAGAATGCTTGAAAACTATGCTGCTTCCCTTTCAGGAGTTAAATTACTAAATACCCAGCAGGAATCAGGCTCTTTACAATTAGTGGGAAGTGTGCAAAGAGGTCTTCTACCTAAGATAATTATCTGCATACAGACAGGGGTGTGAAGCATGTCGCCTCAATGACTAGGCCTTTGCCAGGGGATGTGGGGTGCTGTGCTCAGTGATTTAACCCCATTAGGATCGTCTTACGGATTATCCCTGAGCAGTGATGAGCACCGGTGGACACAGAGTCAGTATTGTGAAGAGGATTAGCAGATGAAGAACTGGCCTTTCATTTTCAAGACTGCATCATGATTCAATGATTTTAGCCCCGAATGAAAATCCAAAGTACCTGGTGGTACTGTGCAAATGATCAAATTATTTTGTGGGAGGTTAATGAGACTCCTTAAATGGGATAAAAATATCCAATCTTATAAAATCCTTAATAAGGACTGTTTTTGGCATTTGAAACGATAAAATTATCGACTTACATCTGTTTTTATTGCTTTTCAAAACAGACTTCATCATTCTACTTTCTAAGAGAAATGAAGTGTATTAACAGACAGTTGCATTAAACACGAAGACTGCAGTATAAGAGCATACACATCTGTTATTTTTACTTATCTTGAAATAGTTCCATTTTCATTCATGTATAACTAATAGATTTGCCCTTGCTTTCTAATGAGCATTTTTGCATTTTTATAATGTAAACAACTTAAAGTCAAAAATAAAATTTGATGATATTTTGTCATCTTGATCTAACTTATACAATCCCCTCTTTCATATTTTTTTCTGTCCACTCAGATCCATGCATTCACTCATATGGACATGCGTTAAAATGCAAATAGATATAGCTACCTTTTTCTTTGAATTCTTAAATATCATCTGAAGTATTTTTTGAGCCAATATAACCCATGGTTTAAGTTAGTTATTTTTGTTTTGGGCTTTTTATTTGTATTTTATTTTAATTTAGTTTTATTTGTTTATTTTTTGGCTTTTCCAGACAGGGTTTCTCTGTGTAGCCTTGGCTGTTCTGGACTCACTTGTTAGACCAGGCTGAACTGAGACTCACAGAGATCCTCCTGCCTCTGTCTCTGCTGGGATTACAGGCGTATACCACCTTGCCTGGCTTTTTAAATAGATTATCTCCCATCATGTGATCTGATCATTTATTATAGCAAGATTAAATCCTAAATCATTAACTCTGTAATGTGATCCTTACAAACAATATTAACTCTGCCTTCATTACTTAGTCTCTTTCAGAACTTCTGCAGGAAGGCTATGCCAAATACTATCAACTAAGAAATAGGATAGGCCAATCTTTGGAAAAAGACAGTATTAATATTACGGTTGGAGACCATGACAGCTCTCAAGAGAGGTGCTGGCACAGAATGTAAGCCTCTTTAATACAATTGTAACAGGCCTGAAGTATGCACTGAAGGCTAAGCAAGGGAATACTGTTTTTATTTCCAGACAAGAGACATATTATGATTCATTTCTCAGGACAACAAATTTGCTATCAGTATACAAGCTAGACCAGCATCCAGAAAAATTGGTTGTTGAGAATATTAAGTATGAGGTCATAAAAATAGTGCTAAAGACTACTAGGAGACCACACATGCTCGTCCGTTGGCTTTAGGGAAATGTTCTAACAAATGGAAAGAAGACAGACCAAATCTAAGATTCATATTTTGGAATAAACACATTTGGAGAGTGAGTCGATGCAGGGTTGGTGGGGGGGAATGACTGGGCAGGTAATGATAGTGGAAGAACTGGCATAGCATACATGGATAATGAACACCAAGTGCATCTGAGAAGTAAAAGGAGCCATGTGGACATATGCAGCAGTGTGGATGAGAAACAAGGGTTGATATCCTGATGCTCAGGAGGGGGAAGAAGCTGGAACCAAATGAGTGTTGATCATAAAGTTCTTGATAAACAATGGAAGCCACAGAGTGATCCACTGAGTCAGTGGTACACACAGGGAAGAAGAACTAATCTTTAGTCAGCACTCACTGGTCAAGGACAGGAAATGAATAAGGGAGCCTGTTTGTACCTAGGGAGGTACAGAAAGGGTGTAGATTATAACGGAAGTGGAAGTGGGAAGGAACTGGAAATAGTAGGTGTGGGTAAATCATATTGAAATATATTGTATGATAAATCTATTTTGAATGAATATATAAGAAATATTTTAACTAAAGAAAAATTGCAGAATATAGTTCCCATCCATACATAGTATATATATATATATATATGTATATATATATATATATATATATATATATATATATATATATATATATTCCTTACACAGAATTGAAAATTTGTGAAGACCATGCATAAACAACCCTTCATTCTACCTCACTCAGCTTCCTCTCAAATAAGGCTTTGATTTACTCTCTCCTTCCTCTTCTGAGAGTGCATTACTTCAACAGCTGCTAGGTATTGAATGTTCTGAGGAATCATCTGGAAGTCCAGTTACAATGTAAGACTTTGACTCAGTAGGCTGGGAAGGGTGGTTTACTTCGTTTCTAAGAACTACAGGACTTTCTGGTCTTTCTGGGTCAACCTGGAATCATTGTTAGAGTCCTGAGGTTTAAACAGGAACGGACTTTGCAATTATGTGACATGAGTAAATTTGGAACTGGAAATCAACCCAAAACATTGCTGAGAACATGCTGTGCTGCCCTCTCTCTTTCTTCTCTACCCTTGCTTACTCCCTGACACCATTTCTCTTTTTTTTTTCCCCTAGTTTATTTAGAGGACACAGTTTTCTGTACCCTTTCCATTTTTATCCAAACAGGGGTAGAGATGAGAGTGGTTGCTTAGTTCACAGTGTTGGTGACTTCCTACCCAATGCGGCACACATCCTTATTTGAATAGATGGAAGATGCTTACTGAGCTCTGCTCTGTCTCACTTGACTGTATTATTCATCTTAGCATCTTGATGAATCTGTCATCATCTATTGGCTTTTACAACACACACTTAAAAAACGAGAGAATGAAAGAGGAGAGACGCTGGCCACTTTGTTGCTCTTATGAAACAGAAATTGCTCCTCAAGCAAAATGCATGGTTTATGCCATCATACTTAAAGGTAATGCACAGAGAAGACAAGCTTCAATATTATCTGAGAGACATATTTATCAGTGTGGCTGAATGCCTTAGAGGGCTAAGGTGAGCTCGACCTAAAAACACACAGATTCCCTCGTTCTAATACTTTCCTTTACTGGGGATACTCTTACAGAGCTTGTGCCAGATTTTGTGGCCAAATTGAAAACCACACTTAAGTTCAGCAAGCATTACACTTCCCAAATTGGCCCTTCAGGAACCAAAGCTTGGAGAAGCCAGCAGACAAATTGTGTTTGCGAACAGGCACCCACATAAGCAAAGCTGACCACAAAGAAATCATTAAAACACAGCAGTCATCATTTATGGAAAGAATTTAGAATATTAAGTGGATTGGTGAAACACAGAACAAAATAACATGGGTTTCATGTTGGTTGGGAATGGCATATTTTATATCAGATTATAACTAAAACAGCAAGTCTCTTACTTTAATCTTAGCAAAATATTCTCACGGACTACTCATAATTCAATTTCATGTCATTTTTGTTATAGCTTTTCTACTTTGTGCTTACAAGGACAAACACACAGATCCAGGCAGTCTTCTCACGTCAATTCTTTTTACAGTTGGTCAATATAACTAACTGAGACCCAGATTTTCCTTAATAGTAGTTTTTGTTGTGTGTTCCAAATACAATTTTGTTTTTTATTTTCTAGTTCACGTTCTGTGGTTGGTAACTTACAAGGAAATCATTTGAAATGTTTTGTACAGTTTGACTTTTCCTAGGAAGACATGAAAAAAATATGTAATCGCCTGAAATAGAGCAGTAATCCCATGAGCTCAAACAACAGATATTTGTGGGAACGTGGCTGAAACAGTCAGCAGCATTGCTGGAAAGCCCACACTAACATACGTGATGACTCACAACATGTGCATTGTAAAGTTTCCTGAACGTCCTAAATCAAGATCAATTAGTCACATATATAACTGTTGAGGGTTTTGCATGTCTTTTAAGCATTGAGCCTTGCAAGTTTTATTTACTTCCTGAGTCTTATAAGTGTCACTTACTTCTTGAGTCTCAAGGAGGCTCTCTCCAGAAGAAAACATTTCAGCTCAGAGAGGAAGTAACTAAACACCTTCTTCAGGAGCTTTGGCCATAGCTGCTTATGAAAATTGATACACTCTTTCAAATGTGCATCATCATGAAAAACATGTTTAAAAGAGTATACTTGGAGGTCAGACTGAAATGTCCTGGGATGAGAGAGGAAGCCACATTATCAGAGGGTGTAACATTATCCTGAGCAGAGGGGAAAGCAAGTGCAAAGAGTAAAGGCCCTTGTGGCCCTGAATGATAGCAGGGAGGGAGATGAAAAGAGGAGGACTGAGGAAACCTGTCCAGGGTTATTCAGAGAGAGAACATGGGACGGAAAGAGAAAAAACCTGGTAGGCCACTCATTCGAACTAAACAACAAAGGACATTAAGAGTTGGGGACAGAACAGAATTCATTCTCTTAAAGCAAAGGTTCAAAAGTGAGGGGATAACAATTGAGATGTAATCTGAATAAATTAATTTTAAAAAAGCAATGGTTCTCAACTTTCCTAATGTTGTGATGCTTTAATACAGTTCCACATTTTACCATAAAATTATTTAATTACTACTTCATAGCTATAGTTTTGCTACTGTTATAAATCATAACACAAGTATCTGAGATTGAGGACCACTGTCTTAAAGGAAGTTAATAGTTAAAGTACTTGTTTCTTTATAATGGCTTGCTTTTCTTCTCACATTATAGCTGGGGAATTTCTAAGTTATCCTGCAGCAAGAGGGGCAACCGAATGATAGATCACCATGTTATAACACCAGCTTCATTCACCTGCAGGATTGGCCAGGGAGATGGGAGGAACCGATAGTTCCTTCCCTTCACACGATTCTGATCATTAAGGGAGAATTTTCAGAAGATACGTCATTCCTGTTCTTCCTTTTCCTTTAGCATTTCATAGGATTGCTCTTATGTAGGAAATGAGTAAGGCAAGGACATGAGGGAGCCAAGACTGCACTACGACCACATGCTACTGGGGCCTGCAGCCAAGGCATTAAGTAAGTACCTGTAAGTACCTGAGAATAACTTCATCGGGTTCAATGAGCAAATGGCTCAGCTGTGCCGAGCAACCACTCACCACATACACATATTAGTATTTTACAACCTGGGCATGGTCATTACTGTAGCCAATGTGCCATATAACCTGTGTCCTATGAGGTGGTCCTTCCATATTCCTGTGTCATAGGAATTCTATACTAGTTACCAAGGCAGGAAGGATGGGTGGCCTTTTATCCAAATAGTGGCAGTAGTAAAATTTAACTCAGACAAAGTCCCAGCCTGGAGAGGGAATCGGTGCAGGAAGTTCTACTGTGATCTAACTGGCTACTATTACCTGATAGGTGTTAAAGAGGGAGAGTTGGTGTTTTAAACAAGGGGCCATCTGTAAGTTGGCCACATTCCATACAAAGACAGACAACATATAAAATAATACATGGATAGCAAAGCTATACTTGGTTATTTTGTTGTTTTAATTATTTTGTGTGTGTGTGTGTGTGTGTGTGTGTGTGTGTGTGTGTGTGTGTGTGTGTGTGTGTGTGTAAGGACAAAAAGTTGGATGGATAAGGAAGGAGAGGGATTCTGGAGGACTTTGTGGGAGGGAGTTGAATAATATCAAAATGAGAGAAAAAAATCTCAAAGAACTAAGAGAAAAGTACAGGAGGCAGTGTCAAGTCTAGTCAGACATCTTATGGTATGCCTTTGTTCCTAGCCCTCAGGAGGCTGAATCTGGAGTTTTGTGAGTTCCAGCATAGTCTTGGGGTTACATAGTGAGACTTTATCTCAAAAAATAGATGGAAAAAAGAAAAACAAACAAAAAAGAAAGATAATAATGCAAAAAGGAGATAAAACAACATTGATACAAACCCAGAAAATTTAAAGTCTTATCTACCCTAGGCCTTTCATCACTCCAGATTCCCTTGAAAAGATATTTTCATGTCTCTAACAAATGTCTTACAAAGATGTTCAACTTTTTTATTTTAACTCCTATTTTATGCTACCTAGTCTGGTCTTAGATGCTCTCTTAATTAGTGTTACTATTGCAATGATGAGACCACCATGACCAAGTTGGAGAGAAAAGGCTTTGTTTAGCTTACAGTTCCATCCTCAAAGGAAATTAAAACAGAAACTCAGACAGGGCAGGATTCTGGGGACAGAAGCTGTTTCGTAGGTCATAGAAGGCTGTTGCTTTGTGGCTTGCTTCCCATGACTTGCTTACCTGCTTCCTCATAGACCATCCAGCTCCACCAACCCAGAAATGACAACAAACACAATTAGCTGTGCCCTCCCTCATCAGTCATGAATTAAGAAAATTCCCTACAGGCTTACCCACAGCCAGATATTAAGGAGGTAATTTCTCTATCAAGGATCCTTTTGTTCAGATGACTTTCTCTTGTGCTAAGTTGATGCAAAACTATCCAGTGCATCTGCTGGTCGCTGAACATCATCTTCTCATTCTGTAGTGCCTCACATTATAGACTATGGTACATTTCAGTCTTACTCTTCTGAATATCTGAAGCCCAATGTATTCAAAACTTTGTACAGTTGTGTACATGGAGGCAGTTGTTCCACACCAGGGTGGTTATGCCTACTGTATCTACAGAAAGGAGACAGGTCTCTCCAGTAGCCACCACAGCTGCATAATACAAACCGCAGGAATATTCCAGTTCTCATTTTCTCAGGTGGCTAAGATAAATGGTTAGTTAATAGCAAGTGTTAGTGAATCTATGGAGGATCTCAGCCCTCCTATCCTGCCATTGAGGAAAATATTGTTCTGTGCCTAAGAAAATGCCACATTCTGCTTCTTCCAAAGCTTAAACATAAAGTGACTCCCGTGATTTTCAGGCTTATGTACCAACCATGGAGAAGTGAAATCAAATCTGCAATGTAGTTGTGTGTAAATATTTATAGCAGTCAGGGAGAAGAAGTCATCCTAATGTCCACCAGCCAAAGAGTGAAAGAGAAAATATGACATCTATTTACATGGTATTACTTTATAATGAAGAAATTAACCCAAGATATTATAGTAACTGAAATAGTGGATTACACAGGTCATCATATCTTGGATGATTCCATTTGTAATGTCCAGAGGAGTCATCTTAATGGAGGCATGACGACTCATAGGAATTGAAGATTTCGGCATGTGTGGACTGGCTGTAATCAGTGAATGGTAACTGCTGAAGGTGAATATTTTCAAAATTATGCATAGCTATGGAAATATACCAAAAATCAATGAATTGCTACTGAAAGTGTGACTAATAAGGTTTTATCTTAATATAGGTAGAATAAAAGAGAGTTGCTAGATGAGTAGGCTTCATTTTTCAGTGTTTTGCCTAGCAGTAATACAATTTCCCATTTCTCCCCTACATTTTATGTGCCCCAATTTCTGAACCTTTTAAGGTGCACTCTCAGTAAAGGAATCTAAAATGTACTCCATTGGAAAGACTCCAGCTAATGCATGATTATACATTTCCTTACTTAATTTCAAAATAGTCAACTAAAGTTTCCTGAACGTGAAGTAAGACATTATTTTATATGATGCCTATAGTGATGTTAATGCTCTCTTTAAGTTACTTTTAGCAAAATCACAGTATGGAGGAAATGTCTAGGATCCTGGGCAACACTTAATAAGCACAAGCTTGCCTGAGTGGGAAACCATCTTGTCTTGTAGAGAAACACAGTGAGAGTGATTCATCCCAACCACAGGTGTTTTCCGTAGACACTTTGAGCTGCTTACAAACACTTGAAGGTAAAGCAACAAACGCCCCTTTTGGAATACACTGTCCTTGACCTTGAGAACCTTGTGTATTTTAATGGAAATATCATTCACACATTCCTGTTTCCTGACACTGAAGCTGGCAAAACTGTACCTATCAGGACGAGTTGTGTTGAAACCCATATTGAAAGTTTTTGATAATTTTTTTTTACTGTCCCTGAAAGTAATCAAGGAAATGTTGGGTTTTCTCAATAAAAAACAATGTGGTTCTGGTGAGTTCACTGAAGATGGGTACTAAGCCATTTTCCAGGGGTTCTTTTGTCTGCATTAGGCAAAGGGACAAACATGCTGCTGGTAATTTAAGTGAATCTGCTAAGGCTCCTGATGCCACAGAGAGCCTGTGTGATCCAGACCACACACAGAGCTCAGGGATGCTCAGGCCTCCCCACTGTAAGACAAGTTCTGAGGGCACTCATTTGCATCACTGTAGATGCCTTTAAGTGTCTGACTTTATGTTTCTCTACTTCAATGCATTACTGCTTACTCAATATTATGAAGCATTTTATTACACTTTATTTGAAAAGTGCTCAGTAAATGCTTTCCAATGTGTTTTTCACATGAAGTGTAATTTATTTTCTCATAAGGTGTAAAAAAATTACTACACATTTTATATATCATTGATTCCATAAAAATGCTTTTGTGGCTGTGTTGTATTCATAGTAGGTAAAATTACCTCTAATGTTCTATAAGAAGAAGTAGTTTGGGAATAAAAGTGTGTTTTAAATAGGTAATCTTGGTCAGCCTTTTTATTTTTGTAGTTAAATGTTTTGCTCCTGATCCAACATACACATTAAAAGCATTTAAGTGACTCTTTACTAATCCAAATCTTCTTTATCTCATTTTCCCAAATGAAATATTTAGTACTGCATTTATCACTCTGCTCCATATGGAGCGGTTACTGCCATGTCATCTCCAGTGTCCATTTGAAGATCAGTTTCCCGTCCTAAGGTTACTTGATCTGACAATTAACAGCATGCTATTATACAATGTTTTGTCTAAGTGGGTCATATGTGCAGAAATTATGATTTATAATGATATTTTCTGAGGTGTGTTCTGAAGCCTTTTCCCTTTTGAATAACATCCAAAATTTATAGGGATTGTAAATGGTATATTTACTTTTACATAATTTAAATTCCTTGTTAGAAAAGCAAATGGACTTTGTTTTCCTTTAGATAAAGTCTACACTGTATGTTTTAATGGATTAAATAGTCATTCAGGGAACCAAATTGTTATCCTTTCTACGTGCTGTTAGTGATATGCTCATTAACGGAAAGGGCACTTACCACATGGAATTATCAATAAATGCAATATGAACACCAGTTAACCTTTGCCCTTGACTATGTATAACCAGAAAACATCACAATTGTTTCTTAAAAGATACAAGAAAATATTAAAGTATGGACAACCACTACTATTCTGTGGTGAGTTAAAATCAATGATTGCACCAAGCTTAAAGTTGAGTATTTCTGTTAATTTTTGACTGTGGGATGGACTCTGATCAGAGAAATGTATGAAGGTTCACAGTTAGTATTATCTTGACTCATCAATTATCAAACATTTTATTTATCTGATTAAATGAAACAATGGCACTGCATCTCTATTTTCTTAATGCTTGTTTTATGAAAATGTTGTACAATGCATTTTTAATAATATCTATCCCAAAATCCACCCATCATAGTGCTCTTTTTAAACAGAATTAAACACACTGTGTGATGTCCATATATATTTGCGTGTGTGGATTTCCACTAGAGTTTGGGATGTCAACCAGGGATTAAGGTAAACTGACTTTTCCTCTTCCATCGGGTAACAATTGTCAATAGTTTCTCAGCAAGAAGTAGGATTTCATTACCATACTGTTATTTTTTTAATCCGGTTAGATTTTGAAAGCATCTTCTATATACTATCATATTTTTGGTAAGTAAGGTATTGTCACTCCTTTACATGCAACTCCATATGTAATTAAATACACACACACACACACACACACACACACAATTTATGGGTTTGTTTTCCTTATCACCTTTTCAAAACTATTTTAGTGATTTTTTTTAATCCATCTCCATGTTACCTCTTCCACCCTACCCTAGCATCTCAGACCACAACTTAAACTCTCTTTGTTCCCTGAATCTCTTTTGAGCCTTTATTTCATTACATTCTACCTACAAAACATAAGCAGCTTAGTGTCTACGGTTCGTTAGTAAGGCTGCATTGAAAGGACCATTGCCAGAATTTTGGCAACTTAAATGTAGCATTTCTCATTATTCAGTAACAAACCAGTGCAATAATTTTTATTTGTGTGAGCTGAGTTTACTTATTACATTTTAAATATGAAGACCTTGGAGTTTTAGACATCGTAGCCTGGAGAATGGGTACTGCTCTCACCTCTCCTATTTCCCCTACTCTCTTCTCTCAACTTTACAACTGAACAATATTCCAGTACTTACATTATATTTTAACTTATTTAGAGTGTGAATTCTCAAACTTTAAATTTTATGAATATTGTTGAGCAGTAATAAGAGCTTTTGTAAATATTTTTTCAATTAGTTATTTATATAAGCTTAATGTTTAATGATCCTCCTCTATATCTTCTCTTTGAAAAACATGCGACAGCACCACTGCAATTTTATTTAATTTATTTAAATGGGTAATATCTAGTAGACTACTTTGCCTATATTTAGTCAAAGACATAATGATACCATCTGAAAAAGCTACATGTACATAACTTTACTTTGATTTTACTTAGCAGGAATTTCATCCTAAAAAAAAAAAATGACATGTTTTAAATTAAAGGAATGTTTCTTTCGGCTCAAATACAAGTTGAAGTTCTTTATGAATTGATCTCTTTTAAAAAATGTTATTTGGTGGGTAGAAAGAGAGATGAATGGAAGAAAAACATCCTAAAATGATGTGTCCTTCAAGATGATTTAAAAGAAATTTTATCACATTCATTATGCTGTGTCTTTTATCTACCTATCATCTGTTCAGCTAATCTATCATATATCTATCATACATCTATCTATAATCTATTTCTATTGATTAGGTATTTGAAGCCTAAGTATCAACTATCTATGTAACAATCTTTTATATATCTACATATATTTATGTCATTTATAGGTGTGCATGTGCACAATGAATCACTTATTCCTATTGTTGTATAATTCCTCATACTTACTTTTGGGGCAATGTACACTACTTAGGAATCATTAATTTTAAGAATTACAACTCATTAGTTTATCTGAAGTTTCAGTGAGTATAGTGCACAAACATTTCCTAAGTTATTAGCAGTCCATAGATTAAAATATGTTTTACATTATTTCAAGTATTAGTCTACAAAAGTAATTCAAGAATATATTATTGTGTTACTGTAAAATATCTATAGACTTTAACATTTAATTATACATACTTAGGTCAAATACTAAGTCAAAAGGTATTTTGCCTTAGTATTGTGATGAGATATTGGGAGAAGGTTAAAATGTGAAATATATATATATATATACATGAAATATATATATATACATACATATTCTTATCTAATAATTAATTCTTAATCCTCTTGTCACTAATAAGATGCCCTTCCACTCCAATAACACTGCTTCTTGCTCTCCTACCTCCATGAACAGAACTATATTTTCTGCAAGCTATTTTCGGATGCACAACCATCTGCAACTGGGTGATTAGAGGAGTTCAGGAATGTGTTTGCTGCACTTCGTCCCCATTGGCCACTTATTCTATTTTATTATTTTAATTGGAAAGAATGATTTTCATTGTGACTGTTATATGCCATTTGTATGTTAAAATGTGGCCTCAAATATTCATGCACTTGGAAATTGCACTATAATTCTGAAAGATAGTATTATGAGATTAATTTAGGGTATCACTAAGTGTTCCTGGAATGGGTGTGTTCTCTATGGTGGTGAAGAAATGAGAAGTTACATCTCAATGTTAACTGACTATAACATGACAAGTAAACAAGTTTAATTGTGTTATTCACCTCATTGACTTTAATGAGTCAATAATAGATGTAATAGGCACCTCAGGACCAGATGGCACAGGGTAAAAAGTCCCCATGAAATACCACTTTTTCATCTCAAGTATCTGATAAATATGTTAACATCCTGTACCATGGCAATTGCTAGAATTTCTTAGCATCTGGTCAGTCACTCTACACTGCAGGGGCTTCCAAGTGCTGTTTATAGCTCACATTTGAGCTTTTAAATTTGTAAATATTTTTGTATGGATTTTTTTCTGAATACCATAGTTAAAAATAATTATATAGAATGCACATATGTATTAAAATACAGCAAGAATTGGCTAAATGAATAAAATCATCTGGCACACTGCACTTTGTACACAGGCTGTAACGTGATATGAACCAAATTATGGTATCCACTAAGTGAAAAGGCCATTTCATTCTATACAAGTTCATATTATGTTTTAAACAGCAATTCTACTTGTTTCTTTATTCAGATACTGAACAATGTATTTACTGAATGAAAATCCCACTCAAAAACTTTCCTATGGGTAATAGCAGTAGTAAATAGTTGCCAAGGCAGTATTTTCTTTTTCTTTCTTTCTTTCTTTCTTTCTTTTTTTTTTTTTTTTTTTTAGTTTTCAAATATTATTATGTCCTGAAAAGGTAAATAAATATCCATGTTGTCAATTCAATATTATATTGAAAGCATATTCCTATTACTTTAGGGGGAAACATCCCTTTAAGCCCACAGTGCTACTAATATTAACCAAAGCTCTATGCCACATCATACGATACTGCTCAAAGGAGAAAGCTCTCTGTGGCGTGGGGTTTTCTTGAATACATTTAACGTAGCTGTGCTTATGAGATATTCTAACTAGCAAATTTCACAACTAAGAGGCTGGGATCTCTGACAAAAGCCAGTTTATTCTACTGTCTACATTAGAAAGGATATGACTAGAAACTTTATGTGTGAGATAAAAATTTGTGTCACTGGTATCATCTTGATAAATAGAATCTCTAACTTCTGTTTTGTTAAAAAGTTAAAATGTAAAAGGCGAAAGATTTATGCGATCTGAAGATATCCTATGAGCATATACAGGGGGAGGAAGTCCCCCTCAGTCACAGTCATAGGGGAGGGGAGTAAGGGGAAAATGGGAGTGAGGGAAGAATGGGAGGATATAAGGGATGGGATAACCAGAATAAATTTTTTAAAAAGTTAAAATGTACAATTTAATATTTGTTTTTAGTGGGTTTTGCTAAAATTAAAACCAATTTCTGAAAATAACAGGATTCTTGTCAAAATACTGAAAACCCAAGTTAATCTTAAAAATATATAGTGTCTTGAAAAAGCTTGTCGAAACTTTAAGTTGTAGCAAAACTTAATTCTTATAAATGCCAAATCAGAATATTGAGGGACAAGCTGAGTTTCTGCAAATATCTCGGACTTATGAGACAAATATATGTGTTTACTGTGCACATATGTCAGAAGAGGTATGATTTAATGAAGCTAAGTTTAAACTAGGACTTTAAAATGTCTCTACAATTAAAGTAAGAGAAATTAGAAATTAACCAAGATGACAGAGACCCCCGTCTTTGGCAGAATCTGGTAACAGAACTTCCATTGTCCCTGCGGTATTGGTAGGAATAACATCTTCTGAAAGACAATGTCATATTACTTTTGGTTTCAGAAACAAATTCTTGACACCTAGTTGTCTCTTGTTTCTTCCTCCGTTTATCAATGGCTCTGTCTTTTCTTTTCTTCCTTCCTTTCTTTGTTTGCTGGGATCTCCCTGAGTAGGCCAGCTTGACACTAAACCTCCTGCCACAGCCTCAGAAGTATTTGTTTTATAGAAGTGTGTCACAATCCCACCAACACTTCTCCTTTCTTATATATTTCCAAAATTTACCCAACATTCTAGACTTACATGGTTCTTTTCCTCTTCTAGTTTTCCTATTTTATGAAATAATCTAAAGTGGAATTTAAAAAAAGTTTTATGCCCAAAGGTCAATCAACTTTGTGCTAAATATCTTAATAAAAATCCTGCAGAGTGGTTTGAGATTTGGGACTGAAGACAAGTGCTAACTATATATGTAAAAATCTATGCATCCTCAATCTACCAATCTATCATCTATCTATATATAATTCATCTATTATATATCTATCATTTATCTGTCACCCATCCATTATCTATCCATCCACATATTTATCATCCATCTATCTGTCATCTATCTATCTATCTATCTATCTGTCTATCTATCCATCTATCTATTCTTTTTTTTGTGGTTTTTCGAGACAGGGTTTCTCTGTGTAGCCTTGGCTCACTTTGTACACCAGGCTGGCCTTGAACTCACAGCAATCCGCCTGCCTCTGCCTCCCGAGTGCTGGGATTAAAGGCGTGCGCCACCATGCCCTGCCTATATATCAGTTCTTTATCTATCATTTATCAATCATATATATGTAATTCACTTATTGCTTATTTATCACCTATCTATCATCTACCTTTTACATATCCTATTCTTAAAAACTTCTGGGGATTAAGAAGTTATTTCAGTGTTGTCATCCCTGTCTCACTTATCGTTATACACTTTCATATTTTTAAGTCAATTTTCTCTTGGCATTGTCTTATTTTTGGCAGATTAAAAGGGCTATGCTAGTGTGAAGAACAGTCTATGAACACAAGTGACATGACACTAGTGTTATTATTTATGCATTAAAATATTCTCTCGTTGAGGCTATCTCTTGTCAATTCTTGAATTTAAAGCTCTGTTAGTTTAGAAAACATATATTCTAAGACCTACCAGATTCATTCATTCATTCATTCATTCATTCATTCTGCAACAGCTTTTTATAAACAACCACAGTATCACTGCTGAAGCAATAACTGTTATTTTAAGATCCTTCATTGACCTTTCAGTACAGGGCACCATATCTTTTGAAATATTTTTCATAGTGGTTCCTTCCTGCCAGCACGTCTCTCATGAAAAACATCAAATTTCACATACCACTTTGTGTAACAGAGAATATTGTGTGTTTTATGTGGTTTTTTTTTTTTTGTTGGCTTTACTCTAGGAGTGATGTTTAGTAGCATTTCAATAAAAGAAGAACTAATGCCCTCTATAAAAATTGATTCAAAGAATTCTGATGGATGCAGCATCTTATCTTCTTACATATGTTACTATTTCACATGTTATGATAATACAGTTTGTTAATTTTTTATAAAATAGTCTTTTTAGGCCTTTAGTGGAAATAATTATACTGAAGCAAAATATTTAGCTACATTAAATAATGGAGAACTATGTGGAACTTAAAAAAAACTGATGCAGAGGGCATATCATAATACTCTAAAATGAGAGGAGTCACTTAGAAGAAAATAGAAAAATATGTAGGGCAATGTTTTAATAACACTGTAATTTGTAGGAAATGCTCATTTTGATGAATCTAATATTAAAGACAGTTCTGACTGTATAAGGGAAATAGATAAATATAGAAAAGTATATTTTTCCATTTCTTTAGTAGAGTGTTAAGAAAAATAAAGCAATAATGGTGTGAATGAATGTGAATTACAAGCTTCTATTAACAAATCAAAGAAGAAAAGGTTGGTTAATTGCCTATCCATGTCAAAACTTATTCATGCATATCTAAGCACAGTTCATAGCTGAGAACCCTGTGAAAATAAAAATGGCATTAGTTTGTTGTGATTATTTATTCTAACTTTAAAAATTAAGAATGTAGCATTTTATATAGATTGGTATAAAGAGTAGATGTTATCACCATGTATTACTGGTAGTATTATAGAACACAATACTGTGATTCATAAACATTTTGAGAGATAACTTAGGAATATCATTTCTCTTGGAATATGTCATAAGTATACATATACATATGATCTTCAAAATTATGTCATCGTTATTGCTATTTATGAAAGTAAATACATACTAAAATTTATTATATTTAAGTTAACTTATAAAAATATTAGTCATATTTTCATATAAAGAGTATTAGAAAACAGAACATAAGAAGTAGAAGGACACAGTTTGGGAGAGAAAGAAATGCTCAACAACACTCATAGCAGACTTATTTGTAATAGCTAGATGATGGTAGCAACCTAGTTGTCTATCAAACAAAGAATAGATAAAGAAACTGTGGCACAATGGAATGCTACTCAACTATTAATAACAAAGAAATCAAGAATTTTGCAGGCAAATGGATGCAACTATAAAAATCATCCTGAGTGAAGTATCCCAGACACAAAAAAAGACACATAGTATGTACTCACTTAGAGTGGATTTTAGCCATATAGTACAGGACAAACATACCAAAAATACCAAAATGCACAGATCTAAAGAAGATAAGTAATAAGGAATACCCAAGGGAGAATACTTAAACCTCACTCAGAAGTGGAAATAGAACAGACAGGTAGTTATTGAAGAGAGGGAACAAAGTAGGAGAGGAAACACATAGAGAGATGAGCAGGGAGATCAGGCATGGGGAGAGTGGGGGTGGGAGGACAAAATGTCTGTAGAGAAAAGAGAAAGTGTGGGCAGAGGCATGCCTTTGATGAGATGGAGATCTGAGTCAGGATAGGCTCCCAAGGGGCTATGAGAGGGACTCTATCAGAAACTCCTAGTAGCAGGGGTCATAGATGTGAAGAGAACAGCCTCTAATGAGAGAAGTTTCCTAGTAGAGGTTGGAGAACACCAACCCATCCACAGAAACTTCAACCCAAAATTCACTCTGCCTACAAGATATGCATGCATAAATATAGAGCAGATACAGCTGGGATTGAGGAAACATCAAACCAATGCCTAGCCTGACCCAACACACACACCATGGGAGAGAAGCAACCCCCTGATATTAGTAATGACACTCTGCTTTGCTTGCAAAAAGGAGTCAAGCAGAGTTGTTTTTTGAGAGGCTCCACACAGCAGTGCCTGAAAACATGGATTCTCTTTCACTTTCCCGTGGTAGGACTGCATTCCCAGGCCACAGGGAAAGAGGACATACTCAGTTCTTATGGAACTTTATGAGCCAGGGTGGATGGAGAGGGGATCCCTCTTCTGAGAGACAGGAAAGGGAGATTTTGGAGAGGAAGGGAGGGTGGGACTGGGACATGAGGAGAAATGGGGCTACAACCAGACTGTAAAGTGAATAAATAAATAAAGTAAAAAAACAAAAAGCAAAACCACCTGGTGCATGGAAAAATTCATTTATTGCTGAAAAATTTTAATACTTGATATCTTTCTTAATTCTGCTTTCATCAGTTTTGGTCTATGATGTGAATTAATTTCTCAGACTATCTAAATCAGGAGAATCATGTTGTACAGAGGAAACCTAAGCGAAATTAATTCCTTAGTCTGTGAAACAGAGATTCTCTGGTATGTGATAAGAGATTTCATAGGGGTGTGTGCTTCAAAGCTCAGGACAATTCCAGAAGATATTTTCTGTATTGATATTTGTATGTCCCACACCTGCACACCATGTTTACTCTTACTGGAATAGAAGGAGACTTTAATGAATAAAAGAATTCAGAACTCAGGACAAGTACATAGAAATAAAAACCACCTCCCCATGCACACATGAGGAACATATTTTCTCATAACTTGTAATCAGTATATTTATGGCTTTTCCCTTCCAAAATTACCTTGCCTAAAAAAATAGGTTGTTTCATTATGGGAACCATGCATAAATTGCTCTTTTAAAGGTACTCAGGGTGCGCATGGTAGCACACACATGGTAACCCTACTACTTCGATGGTAGATTGGGTAAAAACCAGAGTTCAAGTTCATTATCATCTACAAAGTGAGTTTGAGGTTAGCTGTGGTTCAAAACAAAACCTAAAAAAAATCAAGAGGGGATGGAGGAAGTCAAGGTAACATATCATTCAGCATGAAATAGGCAAGGCTCACATAGGCTCACAGAAATTGAATCGGCAAACATGAGGCCAGCATGGTTTTGCACCAGGTCCTATGGTTATTAGCTTGGTGTTTCTGTGGGAGTGGGCATATCCATCTAACACTTATCATTAATCCAACATATTTTTTGATTATTTTGGAATTTTGCATAATTCACCCTGAACTCACTCACTTCCCAGGCTTCCTTGGTATATTCCATTTTGACCTCTTCCCAGAAAAAACACAAGTGTAGGGATAATCTTCTTTTGCTATGTGGAAGCATTACCTGTCAATGACATGCTAGTGTCCAATAAACTAAGACAGGACTTCCAGCGGGGACCCCTGAGGGGACTTTTGGCCAAGAGTGAGTCTTCTTGGACCAGGATGTGGAGAAGAAGGACATAAGAAGATGAGAGGAAATCGGCCACATACCTGAATTCAGGTTAGAAGAAAAGGGGTAATAAGTGCTTTATGACTTTAATATTTTTAATGCTAATGAACAAAAATGAACGGCAGCCAAAAGACATTGGGTATGGATACAGCTTCTAAATTCGAACAGTCTGGCTATTTTAACAATGACCTAACTTCAGAATGGAAGGCAAGGGATGTTTTACACTGAGGAAGATATATTGTCTTTGGTTCAACAGAAGAGAAGCTGTGGATTCCACCCAAATTAATAAATATCAGATTTGATTGGGAGAGTCCTCCTGAAGAAATAGGCTGCTCACATAAGGAAACAAACAAAAAACAGTAATTAAAAAAAAAAAACAGGTAAAGTATTCGCTGATTCCTTTTTATAGGACTAGCTCTAAAACCAGTTGAGACACGAATATCTCCAGCCAAGACTTCGACTAATCATAGCAAGAAATCTTGTCGGCTACACAGTCCTCAGGACTCACTATGCTATCCTTTATATTTTAGTTTGGTTGTACAAACTAACCGCCATTGAACCCTCTTTCCAAGCCCCCTGTTCTCTACACCTTGTCCACCCTCTTCTACATATCTGATGATTTTAGGTTCTACATGTGTGATGGTTCGTTTTGTGTCAATCTGACACAAACTATAATCTTCCAGGAAAAGGAATTCATTTAAAAATATTGTTAATTTGTTCAAATTTACATCCCGATCATAGTCCCCTCTCTCATCGCCTCCCGGTCTCCTACTCCTTCCCTCATGCAGCCTTGCCCACTGTCCTAGTCCTCAGAAAGTGGGAGCCCTCCTTCCCTATCATCTGACCTTAGCCCATCAATATCATCTGGACTGCCTGTGTCCTCTTTCTTCCTCTGTGACCTGCCAAGAGCACCCTGCCAGTGGGACGTGACCAATGTATAGGGGCCAGAGTCCATGTCAGAGATAGCCCCTACTCCCCATATTATTGGAGCCACAAGGTGACTGTGCTGCATATCTACATCATCTGAGCAGAGGTTCTAGGTCCTCACCATGCATAGGTCTTCGTTGGTGTGTCAGTCTCTGCAGCATGCCCCTCCTCCACCTGGATTTGATGGCTCCATAGGTCTCCTTGTGGAGCTCCTGACTCCTCCATGTCCTTTTGTACCCCAACTCTTCGTTAAGACTCTCTGAGCTCCACCCTGAAGTTTGGCTGTGAGTTTCAGCATCGGCTTGGATCCTCCACTAGGTAGAATCTTTCAGAGGACCTCTACAGTAGGCTCCTGTCCTTCTTCTCCTTTTCAACCACCTCAGGTGTCTTTTCTATTTGCCCTTTTGAGTGAGAAATAAGCATCCTCCCTAGGGTACTCCTTCTCTTTTAGCCTCTTGAAATCTGTGTAATGTAGTGTGGTTATCCTGTATTATGTGGCTAATATCTGCTTCTGGGTGACCTCACTCAAGATGATGGTTTCTAGTTCCATCCATTTGCCTGAAAATGTCAAGATTTCCTTGTTTTTAATAGCTTAGTAGTATTCTGTTGTATAAATGTACCACAGTCCATTCTTCAGTTGAGGTTGTTTCCAGATTCTGGCTTTTACAAATAAAGCTGCAATGAACATAGTTGAGCAAATGTCCTTGTTTTATGGTGGAGTATCTTTTGAGAACAACAACTTTGGAAATCAATCTAGAGCTTTCTAGTAAAAGGAACTCTTAACTCAAGATATGTTACTGGAAAGCCTGCATGGCATTTTTTAAAATTAGTGATTGATGTACCTTTAGGGTGGCGACACCCCTGGGCTGCTGCCCTGGCATAAAATGAGAAAGTGGGCTTGGCAAGCTTTGAAGAACAAGCCAGTAGGAAACACTTTTCCATGGTCTCTGTTCCAATTCCTGACTCAGGTCCTTCTCTTGAGTTCCCGACTTCTCTCAGTGATAGAGGGTGACCTTAAAATTATAAGCTAAAATTATAGCCTTTCCCTCTCCAAGTTCCTTGTGGTCATGGTGTTTTGTTACATAAATAGAAATTACACGACATATATGTGGCATTTTGTGCCTGGCTTATCTCCCTTATAGAATGATCTATCAGTTCTCAATGTGTTCTAATTGAGGAATCCTATCCTTTTAAGACTGAATAGCATTCCTCCCTATATATGTATTACAAAGCTTTATCTATCCACCTGCTTATGAATATTACCTTACATGAGAAACAGCTACCAAAGATACTAAGCTCATTTTTTTTTGTTTGTTTCTGTTTTTGTTGTTTTGTTTTGCCTTTTTTTTTTTTTTTTTGGATTGGGTAAATACCTTCATAATCACTTAAAACCAACATGTTTTTAATAAGATGACATTGATTTAGAAATTAAAAATGATTTTTTAGATAAATTAAAGGCAGTTATCCATGGTAGATGAAAAAAATTATACATTTCCTTGAATTTCTAGCGAAGGAAATCTGATATATAGGGATGACTTGAGGGTCTTTGGTTGCGTTTGGAACATTGCAGAACATGCAGACTCTTAAAACTGTAACTACAAATCACTGACAGTGGTTCTGGCTCACAAGGGCTGCTGTTGAACACACTCTGAGCCCAGGCTTCCCACACGCATGTGATGCTAACACCAACATGACTTCAAAGCCGCCTGGAGAGCAATTCCGTTTTGCAATCACTCTATTCTTTCCACATGAATCCCCAGTTTAAACCAAAACTTTCACACAGGAAACCAAACATTTATATTCTGCATTTCTGTTCTTTTTATTGCAATTTTGGGGAGCATTACCTCAGTTTATGTCGATTTATATAGTACATTAAATGCTGTAAATTACCATAAAGTGAAATAACACATCACACAGTGATGTTGGAACCATAAATCATTACTATTTCCTGCTGCAAACACATGTTCTTATTTTTAGGCTCATGTCAAAATTCATTTTGTTCTTCCACACTGTGGAGCCAAACTTTAGATTTTTCTTGTTATCAAAATGAGCTATTACACTCATGCTGCATTTATAAGCAGACTAAAATGGGTTCCTCAGACAGTTGAGGTGGATCAAATTGCACGAATCCTTGGTGAACTGGCTGCACATATGTCAGAAGCTAAACTGGCAACACCAAAGCTGACAGACTTCGAATGATGACCTTCCTTGACACCATTAAGTAAAGAAGACATTCTTTACTTGGAGTCAATCACACCTGATTTAGGCAGAAGGAGTTTTACCAGAAACATTCTAGATTTTTATCCATAAAATCTGGCTGAGTGATGCATCCCTTACCTTTGAGCATTGAGCATTGCCACTAGTCAGGAAAGGAGACTGTGAGCAGTGGTTCTCTTCCTTGCTGGTACTGTGAGCCTGTAACACAGCTCCTCCTGTTGTGCTGACCCCAACTATAAAATTATTTCCATTGCTACTTTATAACTGTAATCTTGCTATGGTATGAATTGTGACATAAATCGTTTTTGGAGATAGAGGTTAATCAAAGGGGTCATGACCCACAGGTCAACAACCAGTGCATCAGAGAATCAGTTGTGTGTAGATTAATGATCTTTCCTCACAAGGATCAACCTATTCTCCTCATCTATGTTTCCCCTGTACTTTGTTTCTTTGTTTAATAAATATTTATACCTGTATATGAATCTGATCAAAATCATGCCTTCATCTCTTCCCTCCAATTCCAGCAGTATGTTCCCTCACCACACGTTTCTATTCATACCTTCATGTGTCCACTTGCTCTCTCTTCTTCCTCTCGCTCTCCTTTCCCCAGTACCCTCTCTCAAACCCAGTGAGTGCGCTTCGTCTTCCTGTGTGTGCATGGGTGTAGGCACATCCACTGTGCGTAGACAGCTTCCTGGGCCTCCATCCTGAATGGAAATTCAGTGCTTCTTTCCTAACAGCCATCAATTGCCAATTGCTTCTCAGCTATGGCAGAGAATTGATGAGTTGCTTTTCTGTCCCTGATTTGATTTTCTCCATCTTGACCCTGCAGGCCTCGTGCATGCAGTGTAGATTGTTAGTATGTCCTGCCTGTGTCGGCATCTCTGAGCTTTCTAACTTGTTCTCCCTTTAATATTTCTACTTTTTTATTCTGCTTGATTCTCTGACTTTGTCTTTATGGTTCTGTACAAAAGATAATATTATTTGAAGTCATCTGATTTCAAGTCTAATATAGTGCTTTATTTTACATCATTGTAAGTGAATAAACTTTTCCCGAATTATTGTTGAAATTTATAAGCTGAGTTACCAGTGTTAAATACAAAAAATAGGATATAAAGAAATGGGAAAGAACTTCTTTGAAATGGTAAAAAAAAAAAAGGCATCTTATCTATATATTTTTAAAAATATAGAATATCAAAAACATACTTTTTTGATTAATTGAGCATCCTTTCTCCTAAAATATTTTATAAGTTTGATATAGTTGTTCATAAAATAATAACCATGATATATAATAACCACATATATCATATATTCTTATGATTTTATATCTAAATCATGCATCAAAGAGAGTATAAACAAGGTTTACTAACAGGGACTTCCAAGCATTATGTACTCTTTGGTCATCGAAATCCAAATCACAGTTACTTATTTCATATTTCTTAGAATTTCGAGTATAACTTTTATATTTGCTCCCTGTTTTACATCTGGTCTAACATAGCTCTTTGGACACAGCTTCTGTGTCTTTACAATGACTCCTTGAAGTTTAAAGTTCAGACAAAGGGAGCAACATGTCCTCTGAACCGCACATTGCAATGTTTGCTTCTGGATTGTTTTTTATTTATTAACAATTTATCAACTGATCATTACTATAGCTTGAACACTACTTTATGGCTCTCCCATCTATATGCAGACTATAAATTTCTGCTGCCATTGCTAAGTGACTCAAAAATAGAAAGCATCATGCCCTTGTGGGAATTTGATCATATTTCAACATGTATTTGTTGAATATTTACTTGTGTACAATCATACGCAGACATGATTACAGATGTGTAATATCTTGGAAATAAAAGAGAAAATGTGAAAAGGATTCTGGGAGATAGGAATGCAACACGATGACTATAACTGAAGCAACATACCCTTGCTTAAGAAGGTTGAGTGTCATCCTGACAAACCACTGAGGCCCCAATGAGAGACTGTATCAACTAAGCAGGTGAAAACAGCTGGCGGACTCATTTTACAGATGAGTAAACCAAGATTCTGTGTATTCCAGAAATTTTCTCAAAGGCTGTAGTTCTGTCTTGAATAATAGGCTGGTTTCTTAATCTCATTGATTTTTTTCAGGGTCTGATTATATACTGACAATTACTTAGGTAAAGTAAAACATTGTAGCCTCAATTTTCTTAACAAATATATTTTATTACGAACTTATTAACTGAGAGTACTTCACTTATAACCCAACTAACCAAAAAATAGGAAAAGAAGATTAAATAATACAATAATGAAACCACTGTAAGGATATCAATTCCAAGGAATGATTATCCTGGTGTAATCATCAGGATTTCTTCTGCTGGAACCTGGAGTAACCAGAACCTGGAACCTCAGCAGGAGCTCAGAGCCCTGAAGCCTTCCCTCGAGCAGTTCTCTCTAGGAGCATCTCGAAGTGGAGAGATGAACAGCCAAAACTATCCCAAGTCTCCAAAGGCCCCACCTCTTGATTTTGGGTCACATTTATACCTATCAGCATGGTGGTTTGACTTCTAAGGGGATAAACATCACCTGCTCTCTCACAAGTCTTTTTCTCCTCCCCCACTTGTGATCTAAACAAAAAAACATACTGATGAAACATGGAAGACTTACGAGATGGTAGACTCAGTGACAAAACCAAAGAGTCTTGGAGGACCTCTGTTATAAATAGTTTGAGTTCTGGGTCCAGGATTGGCTGGCAGTCAGGAGAGGGGGTGAGAGATTGACATGAATTTTGGGGAGCGGGGTAAGCTGAGCCGAAGGCTCAACGATACCTGCAGATCAGATAAGCATAAACAATATGGTTCATCAGTGGACAGAAAGCTAAGACTGATTACGATTCTGCTCATGTCCAGCTAGTTCTAATATTTGTTCAACTATGTATCATCTTCTGAAAAATAATGAGCAGGAGAGACTATGTGAAGTAAGCTGGGAATTTCATCGTGTTTTTCAGCATGTGTGGGCAAGGAGACTCAACTGCTTTTGTGATGATAGCCACATCATGTGATGAAGTGAAGAGGAAATAGTTAGGCACAGTGCGTCTGGGGTGGACACACACACACACACACACACACACACACACACACACACACACACACAGAAATACTGAGCCCAGGAACATACGTTGCTTCCTTTAAAATTAGTCAAATATTCCTCACATGAAACAGTGACAACCTTAATGGAGATGCTGGGATATGAGATAATGCATAATTGTTCTATTTGGGGTCTTCTAAATATACTCACTATCTTTTCAAATAAAAGCAAAGGAGAGGAAACTCCGTTGCTCTTGGAGATACAAATCTATGCAAATATTCATTTGTTGACCTTTTAGAGAGTAATCAATACAACATATAATAACTTATTAAGAAATTTTTAAAAAGTTTTTTAACCAATAAATGGAATTCAATTGGTTGAAGATTTGTCTTACTCAATATTTTATCATAAACCAATCATTTTAAGATCAATCTGTTAATATCTTCCCTTATATACAATATTATTACTGTGCAAAAAAAATGGAGGTCAAAATTCAAAATTTTTATAGCACAGAGACTTAATAAATCTAAGAACTGAAATGCTTTTAGAAGAGACAAGGTGTTGCATGATTAAAGCTCTGAGAGATTTTGATGTCAGGTTCTCTATCTAAGACTGTTGAGAATTAACCCAGGCAATTAAAAAAATTAGATAATATTTCTGGTTCATAGACATTTAACAATTCATAAAGTTAGGACCTTACTAGTTTAAATGGTTCCTTTTATAACTCAGAAAAAGACAATCCAGTGTTTAATATTCCATGGATGCTTATAGAATTCTAAGTGATTTCCATACTATAAATTGCTTAGCCTATTATCTTGGAAAATAAATTATTTTTGTATTCTGTAATAACATTGGACATTAGTGTGTGTGTGTGTGTGTGTGTGTGTGTGTGTGTGTGTGTGATTTAAAAACAAGGCCTGATTTTGTACATGTAAAATTAATTCTACTTCTTAATTATTCCTAACTCATCCTATCATATTTTATTAGTATTAACCTCTCACTTTAAAGTGTGAAAGTAAAGTGCCAGTATCAAATCACAGAGTCAACCATGACTATGAAACACTGCAGCTTCTAATATTCCAATTTCCTCTGCCATTATTTTAATAGCAGAAAATAGAGAGAGCACAGTGCGCTATGCAGATGTGTTCTACGTTCTCAGAAGTAGAAAATTGAGTGGGCATTGCTCATTCTTAAGTGTAGCTCAGTCTTAACATTAAATCACAACTCTGTCTTAGTGCAAGGAGGACTGTATTCATCTTGAATGTAAGGCAGCGAGAGGGGCCAGAGAAACACATGATAAAGCTCTCTGCTGTTAACCATAGGGCCTTCGTGAATTATCACTGGCTACCTCACACAGGTCCATTTAGTTCCAGTTAATTACAAACAAGCAATCTGACCATCTCTGGGGAACTAAGAAGGGTTAACTTCATTTAACCATCTTATTCACTAGTATCCTTTAATTTTTATTTTTGTAACATAAAATAGCACAATGAAATGAAAATACAGCAAGTTGAAAAGTACATTAAAATAATTATAGAAGAAAAGGCTATGAGTTTGAAAGTGTGTGGGGAAACAGAGAAAAAGTGAGAGGAGATTCTATAGTTACATTGTTCATGCATGTACAAAATAATCAGAAAGTAAGTTTTAAAAGCAATGCACACAGAAATACACACGAAAAACTATAGTGTGAGAAGGGAGGGATGAATATTATGTTACCTGACAAGTATCATCCTTATTATATTTTTATTTTTATTTATTATATAGTCTGACCTATTTATTCAGTCTCAAATAGTTTAATCCACTTGTCATTTACTTGGAAATACCACTTGGACTTCACTAGAGATGGCCACTTGTATGTGTTGGGTGGGATTAGGGATGTCCCAGTTGGCTATTGTGAGAGAAAGTGAGACCTTTCTTTAGGAATGTGGCTTGTGGCAGCATCTCTAGAACACATGGCTGATGCCACACTCATGTATGTATGTATGTATGTATGTATGTATGTATGTATGTATGGGCAACATTAATTGGATTCAGTGGGTTAAAATAAATGAAAATTATGAAAGTATGACGTGAAGTCAGGGTAGAAATATGAAGGTGACATTGAGGGGAAGTGCAAGGGAGAGTGGGGCTGGATTTGATGATGACGCAGTGCATAAATATGACATTGTTAATGAACATACAAAAATAAATAATGCTAATATGTTACAGACACATTTGTCTCTGTGTTTTCATGTTAGTCTTTTTCTTTGAAAAAAAGAAATTGGAAAGTAATCATATTCATATCCTACTGTGGATTAAGTACAAACATAAATGGCAGTGTGCCATAATACTCATAATTATTTCATGATCATGTAAGGTATCAGTTGTGTTAATTTGTGATTCGAACAATAATGGTGTGTAGGTGTTTGAATTGGCAAGATTTGTGATACCTATGCTAGCATATTTTTCTTGCTTTTTCTTTTGTAGTGCAGAGAAGCAAGCAGAAGTCTCTTCTAAGCTAGGTGACTCTGCCAGGGAGCCACATTTCAAATCCTGAGCAAGTTTTCCTGAGAGAATGCCTTCATTATATCTGAGTGCAGTGATGTAATGTTAACTCATGTAAAGGGTGTACTTTCACTGTGACTTCAGATTATTGAAACACACATTGCTCAGACAGAAGAGGGAGCTCTTACAAAGTATCACTAGTTAATATGTATGTTGAGAAAATTAATAAGTAGTATTTTTATTCAGTTATACCTAACAAGTTTTACGCATTTGTACATATTAGACAATAATTAGGCTTACTTTCCTAATATGTAGTATGAATATGGCTTGATCACAACATTTTGTAAAGACTCAGCTTTTGATTACTAGATAGTGATACTTGAAGTTGAATGAGCCAGTTATTTCTGGTTCATTCAATGAAAACATAGCCTATTATATTGAGTGGGGCAATAAGCTGATGCTTGACAAATACATTCACTTCAATTGGTCATACTATAGAAATTTTGTTGTGAGAAAAACTTTAATAACAGGCTGGGGGTGGTGCACTCCTTTAATCCCAGCACTCAGGAGACAGAGGCAGGGGGATCATTGTGAGATTGAGGCCAGGCTGGTCTATAAAGTGAGTCCAGGATAGCTAAGGCTCACAGAGAAACCCTGTCTTAAACAACAACAACAACAAACAACAGTATGATATCATATAATAAATGAATGTATGTGAATAAATAACAGGTATTATATACTATGTAACCTTGGATTCCATGTTAATAGGATAACAATTAGGTAAGGATGAGGCACAAATGTCATACTATGCATGTGTTTTATATCTGTATTGGTGATGCTACATTTTGTTGTTAGTACCATATTCTTTTTGTTTCATCAGTAAAGTCATATGCTTAGTTGCTAACATGAAACTTACTGCATTACCTAATGTCAAGAGAAATGCAACATAACACAAGTATCTAAGTATGTGAACAAAGTGGGATGTTGCTTTCAATTAGTGAGCTTGAATGTTGATTGAGGTGTCACTGAACATGTCACCATCTCTAGAAAATGCTGCAGGATATTTGGGATTGGCTGAAAAATGCAGTGCAAAACAGGAATGTGGCAAAGAGAGGGTGAATTAGCCATTCACCAGGTGTTTCCCAATAGGAACAGAGAGCCATTGTGACAAAAATGAACCAAAAATGACCAAAATGAACATTCAAGAAAAGGTAGATATTGAAATATACCTACAAAGTATCAAAAGCAAGTTTCTAACGTGGGTGGGAAGTTTAAGCATAAGGGAGGCTATAGAAAGAAATGGGAAGAAAGGACAGGCTGACTTCATTCAAAAGAAAGAGAAGTTGCTACAGAGAACATAGAATTCACAATGGGACAGGACATGGGACTGGGGAGCTAGGCAAGGATGGTAGTCTCTGTTCTTTGCATGAAAGGCAGAATTAAAGTGAATGAAACAAAGGCGAACTGAATAAATGAAGCTAGAAAAAGAAAAAAAAAAACCAAAAAAAACAAAAACAAAAACAAAAGACCTGATTGCCCTACAAGAGGAATAAAGAAGATAAAGCAACTATAGAAACTGAGCTTTAAAAACCTGCAACTGACAGGGAAACTGGAAAGAAACAAGGTCACGGGAAACTCAAAGGACAGAAGCAGCCAGGCAAACCCTAAAGAAGCGCCATGTCATTGAGGGAAGCCGTTCTCACAGAGCACAGGACATTCACTTCCAATGTGAAGTCTCCTCCTTAGAGGAAAGTGAATGAGGTCGAGCCTCAGAAGATCCACAGCTCAAGCTAACTACAGATAAGAAAGATAATCTGAGGAGGGAGAAGAGTAAAGCCGGAGAGGAAAAGAGAGAAGTGATGACAGTTTGAGGAAGCAGGTGTGCTGTTTGCTGTAGGTGTTCCAGGCCACACTCTCTGCCATGTAAGGGAGCAGATGGATCTTCAGGATGGCTGCAGTCTCTCTGTCCTCTAGCCTTCTGGGGCTTTGTACATCCACGGTGGCAGAGCACAATGTCAAACACAGACAAGGTCAAAGACACACTTTAGAGTCTGCAGAATGGCAGAGTCAAGCAGCCCAAAAGACCACTTCATTTCGAAAGTCGCAACGATTTGGGCAGAAATGAAATACCTTTAGCTCTGAAGTCTGAGAGTCCTCTGAGTCCAACACATATGACACTGTCTCACAGGGATCAGACATAGTTATCGGGCAGATATTGAAAAGACATCTGTAGAGGGAGTTTTGTAACGTGGAGAGAATATAGCATATGCTTCTGGAGAAATCCACATAAAACTAATCTATGCACAAAGTAGAGGCGATATCAAATGATCCATCGCCAATCAATTAGAAGGGGAATTCGGAGACTGTATACTAAGACATGCACGATTTAAAAAGTAGAGCAGAGGATCTGTTAAAAAAAAGTAAATAAATTTATACTTTATATAGGACCTAGAGATTTGAAAAGCTCATGAAGCTATGAAAACTCCTTAAAACAAAAATAAATAGAAATATTTTAATATAATCAGTGAAAAGTGTGCTATGATTTTGTGATAAGTAGTTTTATGGTCTGATAAAAAAGTAAACATATAAAAAATGACCCACACTCTGGTATTATGGTTTTTAATTTAGTGGCATATATGGAGTTTTCAATCAAAGAAAACAAACTGTAAATAGATTTTAGTAAAATGTGGATAGAGAAAAAGAAGATAAATAACATATACCTTGAACAGAAAATTGGTAGATGGTATGTAGACAGACAGGTAAACTTGAGAGGGGTAAATTGAGAGAAGACTACAGTGACAGGACCAGTGTATTAATTCAGAGTAAGATTTCTAACTACAGACTTCCTGCCTAGATAAACATGCCAATGCGTGGCATGAAAGGATGTCAGTAATGGCTCTGAGATTTTTAGATGCAGCTGACTTGAAGGCGAGGGAATACAAGGGTGAGATGATGACAGCAGCTGACATTACAGCCTTACTCACAACATTGAAGGGTGGAAAGACAGAGGCAGAACATTCTACTTGATTATGGCGATTTCTTGGCATGCATCTGAGAGTATCATAATCCAACGCAGACTGTCTCTGATGGCATGAGGATAAAATGACTGAGTGAGGAAACACTGGACATGGTTAAAATTAAGAATAACATGCTCTGCATAAAGGAAGACAGAAGAGGACTGAGTACCTTGGAGGAGAAGGGAGACTTCTCTGAGGTGTGCTGCCATGTTTTTGCAACCGAAAATGACAGTAAATTAAAAGAGAGCGATCGCTGAGATTCTGACAGCATGGCTCCCTGTGCAGACCTACCCAAGGCGTCCTCTCCCCGCAGTCTTTGAATAGTGCCTCTGAGAGTCCCCGATGTCCTCCCTACATTAGGTCGCCTTTCCTTTTAACCCAGATACACAGCAAATCCAAAGTCAGTGGAGCCAGAAACCAATCATCTTCCATCTCAAAGGGTCTGCACTCTGATTTGTCTCTTCCATTTGAAACCTTATGGTCTTTCCACTTCTACAAACAAAATCTTTGGAATTCACTTTTGTTAAGTCAACCACTTGTCCTTCGAATGCAGATGGGTTGGTGGAGTTTCTTTCTGCTTTGAAAACATTTTTGGTTCTGAATCTTCATTGCCCTTTGTCTTTCCCAGCACAGACTTAATTATTAAAGCATGATAGCCTGCTTTCCAGACACTGTCATTATTACATCAGCTTATTATATTGACTTGAATATGCATCTTATATATTTAAATGTTGGATCACTGTTTTTTATTCCTTTTTATTTTTATCCTTAAAATATAAGCAAGTGGAAGAAAAGAGCCAAACACATACACTTAATCTATTTCCTTGTTCTGATGAACCCCTGTATTGTCATTAATGGCAAAGCAGACTCATTTTAGCTTTTAAACATATGCTTGAGAGCTGCATCATTTGTGCAGGACGGAGTTCACATGTACTCTGAGTATAGTGTTCTGGGTAATGTAGCACAGACGTGTTTTCTTTGCATGAAGTTCTAATGTCCCAATCTAGCAGTAGTTAGGTGATGCTTTAAGTATTTGATTAGTACAGGCTAATTATATTTAATAATGTGTTCTGCTGTGACATTTTTATACATGCATAGAATACATTTAATTACATTTATTCCCATCTGTCTCTCACATCCTATTCCTGTTTTCTTTCCGACAAAACTATTAAAGTCCTAATTTTTTTAAAGACTACAATGATTATTTTAATCATATTTTTGATAGACTATATTTAAAAATAATCATTGTTGCTTAGAACAAAAATACATGTATTA
The DNA here is from genome assembly GCF_903995435.1 of Acomys russatus. Lineage (NCBI taxonomy): Eukaryota > Metazoa > Chordata > Mammalia > Rodentia > Muridae > Acomys > Acomys russatus. The sequence continues at coordinate 1,664,581 of NC_067163.1, forward strand.
TATGTGATGGCATTACAAATAAAAATAGAATTGAGGAAGAGACAACGATAACAGGAATCTGTTTCTGTTAAAATGATAACATTTAAATACATACATTCTCTTGTTTTTTCTGGTTATGAACAACTATAGTGTATAGTGTGTCCCTGGTGTATATTAGAAAAACAGACAGGAAATCTCAGAACAGCATTTCCTGGACCTCACAAATAGTAAATTCCAAATATACTTGTTGATTTCCACCACATGAAAACTATGGTTATAATATTTTATGACATTTAGGAGAAAGGTTGCCAGAGTGTATGCAACATTCTTGAGTGTCACTGCAGAAGTTAGAAATCCTCTATTGGATCCAGGCACCAAAAAGGGTTATTTTCTGATCATGCATTACTGTAATGCCAAATCATGTCAACTTGGCTATGTTTGCCAACCAACAGAGGAATTTAATTTAATTTTGTTAAGCCAAGGCCAAAGTTTTACTATGTGTGTTGTTATTATTATTATTATTATTATTATTATTATTATTATTATTATTATTACTACTACTATTATTATTAGTGGGTTTTTTAAGAATAAGAAAATGAAGAGAAAATATATGAAATGATTTGAAAATGTAAATACAGTCATGGAGTTTTAGGAAGTCCATCAACAGAGAGGAAGGAAGTCAGGGTTAAGAGTCTCTACCCGCTTGCAGTAGTAGTTGCGCCACATTCCAAACTGTTGGGGAACTACAGGCCCAGTAATCAGAAACCCAGGCAGTTGTAGTAGGTTGTTAAGTCTTCTAACAGCCAATTACCAACCCAGAGCCAAGCCCTCTGGAGAAGGTCCATCATCATTGCTGAGCACCCACGGGCAGCTGCAAGCCCTTAGGAGCCCACACTCAGGCAGTGTTCATCAACCCTGCAATGGATGTCTTGGCCAAGCAGCCCCGTAACCACAGCTTACACACGCTTTTCATGATCATGCTGAAAAATTACTCCACTTCACAGAAAAACTTACAGCCTTTAAAGGCAAAATTTCCAACTAATACTTGTGTGAGCACATTTTAGAATCATCAATATGTGCATCTGAGTAACTATTTTCTTCTAAATTGAGTATGATGACTTAAATTATAAAGGAAAAGGCAATACAATGCCTAAACACAGTGAAAACAACATCTATTAATGATGGTTTTTATAGTTTACTATTTGGAAGTAAATATTATAAGTGTCTGGAAACAGATCATTTAAGGGAAAATAATTATGTTTCACTGAGAATTCAAAACAACAACAAAAAAAGGGAGAATAAAAGAAAACAAAAAACAAACCATCTCTCCTCAATTATCTAAACATAAGTAAAAGTAAATTATTTTACTAAAAAACTTGCTAGTATAAATCAGGCCATGTTAGAAAAGCATTGTTTCAAATACTTTAAAATAAAACCTAACTAGGATGAATCTTTTATATATATTTTATTTATACATATTAATAAAAATTTAGTTTTCTATCTCTGTTTCTTTTGAACAAAATACATCCCTTTCCATCCTTTTGACCTAATATCTAAGTGACTTTTGTTTGCTTATCACTATTTCTTCTAGTGAGCTATCCTCTGTGCATGGGAGGAAATTGAAACCTCACAGGATTTGTGAGAACGGGAACAAGAAAGGACTACCTAGACATGGTGTGAATCTTCCTTCTCCAGAGATTTTAAAAATAGACACCCATCTGTTTAGAATAATTTAATAAAATTCTGCCAAGGTACAGAATATATTCCTCAAGTTTTGAGTTCTCTGTACTTTTTTATGGAAAATAAAAAAGAAGAAAAGAAATGCCTTTGATAAACACTTGAATTAGAACAGAGAGCTCAAAAAGAAAAAAGTATATTAAATTTATTACTTCAAACAGAACACTGGTTAGAAAATGTTTTAGCAGATGTTTTTACACAAAATATGTTTTCTTGTAGAATAATTCGCGCTAAGATAGATTGGTTATTCTCTGGCTTGTATAAGGGAGAAGGTATTCTTTTATTTTCTCCAATCCTAAAACTTGGAATTAGGGACTTTAAGCGAAATGTGGTTTCTGGGATCAGGAGCATCAGATGTGTTCAGTGGGATGGAACAACTCATGGAGGCTGAAAGTTGTTTCAAACAGCGGCCCCCAGAAGTGGCTTCAGTGCAGATCTTTTCCTTTAGTACTTTGTGGCCAACAAGTCTATGCTACGCACTCTCACATCTGCAGTTACTTTCCTCATTTTCCCTCTATGGACACAGTCAGGTTTGGGACTTGTGCTTGTGTCTGGCTGCAGCCACTGAGTGCTGTGCAACCATTTCTCTCTAACAGACATGTCAGTGCAGATTCACACCGTCCTTCACGTGTTTGTGTGCACACGTCCATGTTCACATAGGAATGTGTGTGCTTCAGTGGGCCATTAGGTGATACTGGAGCTTTCCAACAGAAAACAATTTCAAGAGAGACACACAAAACATACAAAATGTAAGCATGGGGAAAAGGAATTCCATCAAGCTAGACAAATAACAAAACTTCAGAAGAGAAGGAAGGCAAAGATACTCAGTCCCTCAAGGTGGTCATGTGACTTGTTTCAGTCCAGCTTTTCCTCAAAGGAGGGTATCCAAGCTGGCTTATCTATAAGAGAATAAATAATATACAAACAACATACTTGACTTGCTTATCACAGACTCAGACCTATGCTAACTCTCATCTACTGCTGTTATTAGCCATACTGTCTATCTAATCACCATTTTTTAAGTGTTGAATGTCATATCAATCTTTATATGACACAGAGTGCAGCATAACCACATAGCAACAAAGTGGCATCTAACTGGTTGTGGGTGAAGGAGGAGAAGAGGATGAGATGGATATATGTAGTTCAGTACTTTAACCTTATGAATACTTGCACATGTTCAGGAAAACCCACTGGATAAAATTTATGTATTGCTAATGATTTTTATAGGGCCCCTGGCCCAAAGCAGTGGCACACTGCCCAGGAATCTGAAGGAATCCTGTTTTTGGTTACTAGTCAGTACGCGAAGAGCAATAAAATTCCAAAAGGCACAATGAAAGCTAAAATACATTTACCCAGGTGATTTCTTTTATTTGTTTTCTCTCTTCATTTTGAGGTTATGCATCATTTCATCACGGTAAACTAGATGGGGATCATTTTCACAAATCTTTGAGAGAACTACACAAACCATCCATGTATATTTGTTTGTGTTAACTGCCTGTGTAATGGCACAAATAGCTAATAAGAGCCACATATTTCTTTTTGCTGCTTCATAAATGATCCCTTATATTCCTGACAGTGTCTTCGGCAAAGCACTTTGCCTATATTAAGAGCAGATTCTTGGATAATCTACAAGTTTCATATCATGCCGTGTATGATCTCCTTCTATGCAAGGTAAGGATGGATTTCCTCTTAAATTCCATGCACTCAATCAAAAGAAAGAAGACTTGGTTACAATCAGCATGGGAGCATTCTGCTTTCAGCCTACTAAACTGAACATTATATCACCAATTTGATATATAAGGTTAGAATTATATAAATTTTGCAAACATACTTTTAGAAGATACACTGAGGACTGAAAGTAGGTCAGAGGGTAAAGTGCTTGCTGGACAACCACAGTGACCTGGTGTAACAGTTCCAGCAGCTATCTTAAAGGAGAGCACATTTGCATGTGTCTATCACCCCAGTGCTGGGGTGTGAAGACCAGTGAAGACCTGTGACCTGTGGCCAACCAGTCTAGACAAAACAATGACCTCCAAGTTTAGTGATAGGAGCTTTTCAAAAAACAGTTTTGGTACTATAATTATATAATTTTCCCTTCCCTTTTGTCCTTCCAAACTTACTCAGATACCTCTCCTTGATCTCTTTCAAATTCATGTTTTTTCATTAGTTATTATTACATATGTATGTACATATGTGAATGAGTGTATACATACATATAATTAAAATTATATAATGTTGCTTGCACAGATTTGTTTTCTAAGCTGATCATTTGGTATAGGATAACAAGTTGTTCTGCTTTTCCTTAGAAAGATTATTTCCTGCCTTCAACATTTCTTATTTGCCTGTAGTTCTTTGTGTAGGTTTGGACTTAAGAGCCTGCTCAACAAGTAGAAATCACGGCTACTACTGGAAATCTAGCCAGCTACCCAGGACTAGTGAAATTTTGAATCTTGGAGAAGAACTCATAACTATCACTTTATTAAACAAGCATAATACCCAACTAAAATCTAAAAGTCTGTCTTTATTTCACACATTAGTTTAGTTCTCAGCCCTCATCACAGAAATTCTCCTTCCAATAAAAACCATTATAGAAATTAACAGCCAATCAAGAATACAGCAGTGGAGTGTCAACTGATGCATCTACAGTACAGCTTCTACGCCTCAGCCTCAGCGATCTTTGTAGAGGAAGAGGGTAAAAATATTATAAGGTTCAGAAGAACAGAAAGTTTTTGTGTGATTAGGTATAGTAAAAATATCAGAAGTTACATTCACAAAATTTTACTATCACAACGACCCAAGTATGAACTACACAAAGAAAACACCAATAGACGGGCTCTTGTGAAAGGGGGAAGCTCAGTGGAAGTCATTCTTTTTAATGTTAGGTGTACAGTGATGAAAAAAAGACATCCCTATTGAAATGTGGACACCAACATACACACACATAGAGATATTTTCACATTTGTCTGCATATGTTTCCAAATAAAAATATAGGAAATATGACCCTAGTTTCCTATTATTTGGAAAGTTAATAGTATCACCTTGAAGTGGCTGGAAAAGGTTAGTGTTGAGAGGTAGGGGTTACTGCTCTATTGTGAAGCCTGGAATAAAGACATGATCACAGCCAAGCTTTAGTAAGATGAGACACTGCATACCAAAGCACACACCTGTCATGATAAAACAAGTCTGACATGACTCAGCATATAGTGAGTAACTGCAGGTTGCCACGGACTATGAAATATAAGACCAATATCCCAAATAACCCACTAAACTCTCTTGTACAAGAAGATCTCCTTTGATATAGTCACTTCCTAACTACTTCCCAATGTGCCTGGTGTTTCATATACATCCTTGTCGATAGCATGCCAGAGGTCATGATCAAACTTTACAAACCTGTGCAGAGGGTTAATGAACTGGTGTTATTAATTTCTTCTGTGACCTGTTGGATGAAAGGAGTAATCAAGTCAGGACAATAATAAACCTGGGCACTGGAAATAAATGAAAAAAAAAAAAAAGCATCTTCAATGCTTGTTTGGCAAAAATACCCATAATTCTTATAAAATTGGACTGTTTGTGCCAAGTGGCAGAGAAAATGGAGGAGTACGAGAGCCCAGGAGAGAGATGCTGGGCACCTGGTGATGAATCCTCTGCCGCAGCAGGTAGGGATGAAGTTCATGGAAATAAAAGCATTCCAAAGATAAAGCATGCAAAATAAGGATGATAAAGCAGCAAACATGATAACCGTAAATTCCCAGGATTCAGTTGAATCTGCAGAAAATTTAATAAGCACAGCTATTATCCAAAATGCTGAGAGTCAGCAGAGAGGTAGTGAGCAGGCACAGTGTAGGAATCGTGGGGGTGGAGAACTGATCTGGTAGTGAGCCAGACACGGGTGTCCTTGTAAGCTGAGAGCACTGACCTTGAAAGAGACATTTATAAATGACCTCACAAAAGGCACCACCACGCCCCAGGTTTAAAGAAGGCTGAGAAAAACACACATAGCAACATTGAAAATCCTGAAATTATAGAGGAAAGAAAATTGAGCAAGATGGAAAAGGACAAGAGAGTGTAGACAAGTATTCTTGGATTGTCAAACAGCTGGAAAAGGGAAGCAGGGGAAGGAAGGAGGAAAGCAGGATACAGAAAAAGTAAACCATCTCAAAAGGCGATGTTGCAGTTGACTGGTAGAAAGAAAGCATTTACATAAGTGAATCCTTCGCAAGGAGAACTTGAAGATGAGTTCCCATAACACAGCATCATAAATTGAAAGTTTATGAAATACACTCAGCGTAGGATGCATCCCAGGCCTGTCACTCAACAGCTGCAACATTTGTATCCACTGAGGTTTGTTTTGTTTGTACCTAGACAGAGTCATACCAGGCCTCCCCAGAACGACAGCTGAACGCAAAAGTCATACTGATTAACATCAGTCACATGCAAACATTTGCTAATTATTCCTTTGACTATATATTCTTTCATCATAATTATTTACCTTTATTTCATTAAGGAGAGATCAATAATGTGTTTCCCAGGGCTATTGTATTCAAACATAGGGTGCTGAGGTACCTCAATCAGATGAAACAAACTTGCTTCTGGAGTAGATTCCCCAAACCAAGTGGTGCGCAAAGACTGCTCCTGCTGAGGGCTATGAGGATGAATCTGTATCGTGGCCACCCTCAGCATCTAGAGCTTGCTTACAGTCTTTCACATCACTTAGTTTAAGAGTGTCTGCTTTCCTGTGAGAGGATGATTGCATGTTTCTGTCCACATTTTCCTCTTGTAAGAAAATCAACTTCTCTGGTTAGTTTAACTCTTAACATGACCTAGAACCACCTTAGAGAAGAGTTTTAATGAGAAATTACTTTGATCAAGTTAGCTTTTCAAAATGACTGTAGGGAATTGTCTTCATTGCTTATTAAAGTAAAAAGACCCAGCTCTTTGTAGGCAGCACCACTGTGATAAGAGGGGAAGAAAGCTAGCTGAGGGCAACAAATAGACAAACAAGGACTTACACATTTTCTTCTTCCTACTCTTGATGGTGGATGTGACCTGCTTCAAGTCCCAATCTTGACTTCCCCTAGGTGACTGACTGTAACGTGGGACTGTAAGCTAAACAAATCCCATTATCCCCTGCTGCTTGTTCCCAAGGTATTTTATCAGAGCAACAGAAATTAAACTAGAACACCAGCTATCCTAGAATAGTAGTCTACCTCCTGAGTCCTCATTAACTCCAAAGATGCCGATCCAAATCTTATTCCTGTGATACGGTGAAAAGAATATATCATCATGTATAACTCAATGTGATAATATTACAGGATAGATGATGTATCTCCAACAAAATATCCATGTCAATTTTGCTTTTTACTTGTCAAACACTAATATGTGTCCATTATTGCATTAATACATGTGTAAACCATTGCATAGATGTCTTTTAATTTCTGCTGAACTAAGTTTATTGAGATGAAGTCACTGCCCAATCCTGCTAGGTGATGTGTCCACATAACAGAGAAAAATACTGCATTTACTCTAAGTATGAATTTCAATAAAAATTTACTAGATAGAGCACAACTGTTTATTAGTATGTATTAATAACAACTGTTTTTAAATATTAACAATAATATGTTCTATCTCTTTGCTCCAAAATAGCATTACTACATTGTTACACATTATGAGCTCAATTAAAATCTCAGCTGTGTGCCTAAATTTAGACCCAGTCTACAGATGATGTTTACAAATTGGTGAAATTGAACACTTACACAAGACCTATGAGAATTCAAATGTAAAGAGACTAATGCAATAACTGGGAGTTTGGGTATGCATTTGAGTGGTTTCAAAGAATCATAGAATTCAGGGACAAGTGTGGATAAATTTTTGCTTACTGTTGGGCAAATGACTCAAAAGACTGATATAAATAAGGATCAACCAACATGTGCCAAACTACTGCTGACGTTTATGCAGTTTTTTTTTTTTAATTTTATTTTATTGTAACTTATTCAGATTACATCCCTATTGTTATCTCTTCCCTTGTATCTTCTCATTCCTACCTTCCCTCCCTCTTCTGCCCTATTGCCCTCCCCTAGACCTGACAGAAGGGGACCCCCCCCCCACCATACCATATCTCCTCTGGATAGCCTGCTTCCCCTTCCTCTATGTGCCCACATGGCCTCCCCACCAAGGGGAAGTGATCAAATCCTGGGCACCCGAGTTCAGGTCAGAGGCAGTCCCTGCTTCCCACCACAACCATGAGAATGAGCTGTCCATTGGCTATATATGAACAGGGTGTCTAGGTTCACTACATACATTGTTCTTGGTTGGTGCAACAGTATGTGTAGGCCTCCTTGGATCCTGATTAATAGGCCTTCATGGTCTCCTCATGGGGCTCCTGAACCCTCTTGGTCCTTCTATGCCCCAACTCTTCCATACCATTCTCAGTACTCTGCCCAGAGTCCAGCAGCTAGTCCCAGCAAATGTCCCTATCCTCTGCTATGTGAAGTCTCTCAGAGGACATCTATGTTGGGCAAATAGCCATTTATTTTTTTAATATAGTTTATTAATTTATTCATATTACATCTCAATTGTTATCCCATCCTTTGTATTCTCCCATTCCTCCCTCCCTCCCATTTTCCCCTTAATCCCCTCCCCTATGACTGTGACTGAGGGGGACCTCCTCCCTCTGTTTGTGCTCATAGGGTATTAAGTCTCTTCTTGGTAGCCTGCTATCCTTCCTCTGAGTGCCACCAGGCCTCCCCATCCAGGGGACGTGGTCAAATATGGGACACCAGCGTTCGTGTGAAAGTCAGACCCCACTCTCCACTCAATTATGAAGAATGTCCTGTCTATTGGGTATATCTGGGTAGGGGTTTGAAGTTTACTGCACGTATTGTCCTTGGCTGGTGCCATAGCTTGAGCAGGACCCCTGGGCCCAGATCCACCCGTCATAATGATCTACTTGTAGGTTTCTAGGACCATCTGGGTCCTTCTATTTCCCCATTCTCCCTTGATTCGCTCACCTAGAGTCCCAATAGGAAGTCTTTCCCTCTGTCTCATTTTCCTGGTTAGCGAAGACTTTCTTGGGACATGCCCCTTGGGCTAGTGTCCAGACATAAGTGAGTATATACCATTTGAGTCTTTCTGCTTCTGGGTTAACTCGCTCATTATGATCATTTCTAGTTCAATCCATTTGTCCACAAATTTCAGGAATTCCTTGTTTTTAATAGCTGAGTAGTATTCCATAGTGTACCAAATAACCCAATTGAGAAAAGAGGCTCAGAACTAAACAGAGAATTTTCAACAGAGGAATATCTAATCGTTGAGAAACACTTAAAGAAATGCTCAACCTCCGTACTTATCAGGGAAAGGCAAAGCAAAACAACTCTGAGATTCCATCTTACACCTATCAGAATGGTTAAGATAAAAAATTCAAGCGACACCACATGCTGGCGAGGATGTGGGGAGAGAGGAACACTCCTTCATTGCTGGTGGGAATGCAAACTAGTACAGCCACTTTGGAAATCTATCTGGTGCTATCTCAGAAAAATGGCAATAGGGCTTCCTCAAGACCCAGCTATTCCACTCCTTGGAATATACCCAGAATATGCTCCAGCACACAAAAAGAAGATTTGCTCAACCATGTTCATAGCAGCCTTATTCATAATCGTCAGAACATGGAAATAGCCTACGTGTCCCTCAATAGAAGAATGGATAAAGAAACTGTGGTACATTTACAAATAGCCACTTATAAGTGAGTATATACCATGCATGTCTTTCTGAGTCTGGGTTACCTTACTCAGGATGATCATTTCTAGTTCCATCCATTTGCCTGTAAATGTCAAGATTTCCTTGTTTTCAATAGCTGTTTCATATTCCATGTGTAAGTATACCACAGCCAGAATCTGTAAACAACCTAGATGTCCGTCAACTGAAGAATGGAAAAGGAAACTATGGTACATTTATGCAGTTTCCAAGAGAAAAGGTATTCCTTCTTTTCTGTCTATGAAATTCATCTTTGTAGAATGAAAGAGATGCAGAATAAAATCCTGTGAGAAAATATAAAGCAGTGATGATAGGGACTCATAACCTTAAATGTATGATACCAATGCTTTAAGTGAACATGATACTTGAAAACAACATTAGAAACTGAAAGATGATGCCAGATCTATACATTGGTAACTGCAAACCTTTGATCTTCTATTAGCAACTTCTTGAAGCTTGCCATATTTTGGCCAGATATACTGTTAATATTGATACTGCATTTTTCTTAATTTTTAAGATCTTTTCAACCTCCAACTGTATGATAGTGTTACTTTCATTCACCTGTTTAAGGTAAAGTCTTGTTCTGTAGGTCATGGTGGCCTGATATTTGCCTTTTTAGCCCAAATTGATCTTAAAATTATGGAAATCATCTTGTACCAACCCCACACCACTGAATTATCACTGTGGAGTGGAACACATGGTTTTGAACATAGGTTTCTGAGTCATGACATGGAAGTTGTTATTTTCTCTTTTGTCCAATATTGCAAATGAGTATTTGGTACTAAATGACAACATACTAAATTTGATGTAACTAAATCTGTATTGTTACAAGATATATATATACACACACACACACATATGGTATTTTTTGGAAGAAATGTATATCAGATGACCTAATTACCTTGAAAAATACAGTATTCTTTTATCAGAAAATAACAAGTTCCCAATATAAATAGTCTTAATAAGCCATGTAAGAGACACTAGGTAATTGGTCCACTGATCTCTGTTGCTAAGTAGCAGATAGCTGCTTCTGCTACAAGGAATACTACATCTGCTAGTTTTGTTGAGACAGAGCTTGCATGGACAGACACACAGGTATATGGGTTTAGAGTCTCAGTGTAATATAAACTAGGCTACAATGAAGTGAGAAGAGCGGGAGGTAAATGGGAGTGATTTTTCCCCAAGTATGAACAGAGTAGGAATTTAGAGAGGAGGCATATGGACACATAAGCATAAATTATAGCGTGTTCTTTCTCTATTAATATGACATAGTCTATTCTTTCTGTTAATAATTAGTCTGGTGTTTCCTTTTAAGGAAAGTTATTATTATTATTATTATTATTATTATTATTATTATTATTATTATTATTTATGTGTGTGTGCGCATGTGTACAACAAGCAGGTGTCCATGGAGGACAGAGTGAGGCTTCACATCCCTTGGAATTGGAGCTGCAGGTGTTTGTGAGCCAAATGGAATCTAAGCTCCACATCTAATAGAGAACAGGAAGCACTTAGCTCTGAGCCATAACTCCAGGCACAGGTCCATGTTTGCATTCAGCCAAAGCAGATTCCCTCACAGGAGGAAATTATTTTTTCTTTAGAGCTCAAAGAAGGAAGTCAAGGGCCTACAAGCATGCAGATTTTTTTTGGTTTACCTAAATAAATCATGGTCTTTTGTGTTATAAAAATAATGAAAACATATACTATCAGACAATGCAATAAATAAAATGGTATATAACTCACACAGAAGTGGAATACATTCATTTATATATACCCATAATTCCATAGTATGTGTCTGCATATTACCAGTAATGAGTCATTTTCACATTTTTTTCAGGAAAGTGTTTGAAAACATGCAGAATTTGCTGTTGCCTGAGTGTTGTCAATCACCACCGTACTCATCTGCAGTCTGTTAACAACTGCGATTGCCTGGACTCCCCGCACATATTATACTAAAAACAGTGCCCTGCACTGTGTGACAAAATAACACTCCAGAGATTACCTAAAAGATAAATTCCTGCAAAACAACAACAATAAAAACAAAACACACAAGGGTATCAGTGATCTTTTGTGCTGTTAAAATTTACTCACTGTCTGTGTGGTGCAGGTTTAAAGCCAAGGTCATCATCAAACACCATCACATGAAATGGCTTGCAGAAAACTGCAGTAGTTGTTAGACTAATAAAGGCAAAATAAAATTTCTGCTTCAGGTTTTGAAATTTTTATTTAATTAATTTTATGTCTATGAGTGTTTTCCTTGCAGGAATATGTTGCCTAGTCAACATAGGTGTCAGAAAATTTGCACGAGATCCCATAAACTTGGAATTAAGGATGTTGTGAAACACTATGTGGGTGCTTGGAATTGAACTTGGTTCCATTTCAAAAAACAACAAGAACTTATAACCACTGAGCAATCTCCCCACTCTAAGAAGCTTGGTTTGGACAGAGAGATTCCCCTTAAGAGACGATACAGCCCCAGAGCTTTGTGTTTCGACAAACAGCAAGGAGGAAGGGGGACAAAACTAGCCAGTGATTTCATTCTAGGTCTTACAGATTAAACCCACTTGTATTCTGCATGGTAGGACACTGCATACATCATAATACTGGACTGTTTTAACAATATCATAAAGTAGGTACCATCTCACAGGTGTGCTTGTTCTTGTAGCTGTAGCACCACTATATGGAATCACTGTTTCTTCATACCAAGCACTTGTGACTAATTTTAAAGTGATATTAACATATGACTTTCCACTTTTCTATAAAATATATTAATACAGTTCATATGTGAGAACAATGTGGTGCAGGGTTACAGCTAGTTAGTATTAATTCAGCAGAAACAGAAAGAGCAAAATAGATTTCTATATTTCTAAGTCCAGAATCTACTAAATTAATTACATTTACAACAGGGTCAGTCATTGGTCATATTTTACAGCTGATTTTGTTGTATGTGTGTGTGGAATGAACTGTTCACTTCTATAATCAAAAGTGCTGCACACATGGACAATGATCACTTAACTACAGTGGGTTCTTAGAATGTTCTTATTCAATATAATTGGTTAGAAGACAACCAAGTGAATTAACCTGAGTATTGTATAGAAACACTGCTAAAATGTTATGCATGCTACAGTGGGTGGGTGGGACTAGATTTCCATATTTCTTTAACAATTAATCAAGCACGTTCCATAAGAAATTTAAGTTGCACCATCATAAATATATATTAAAGTTATAATTACACTTCTCACAAGTAGAAGGATTTATTCTGCAAGACTGTGCCAAAATTTCTATAGCCTGGATATAAACCAAGAACCTGGTCTATCCCTACAGGGCAATACTCACCTTATAAAATAAAATTTATGTATTTACTTAATTATGCCATGGGATGCCCTTTAAATTCGTGGCCAAAGTTCAATTCAACTAAATTTCTTTGTGATGAGTGTACCTCTCAAGACGAATGAAATAATTAACTGACTTTCCAATCATAAATGAATCAGAAATCGATTAAATGAACATTGACCTCATGCCATTAACCATTAAGAAGGTAGTTGCAATAAAGCATCTCTGGACTTAATCAATACATGTCCTCACATATTACATGGAGAAGAAAGCATTAAGGCACAGCTTAATCAATATTGTGGAACGCACTTTTATCTGAGGAAAGTGACTGGCTGTTTGAATTGTTACTCCCATCAGAATAAGCCCTGTGGTTAAATAGAAAGCAAGACATAAGAATATAACAATATATCCCTGATTTGGCCATTTCAGTAATAAGTGTGACCTTTGCCTACTGCTTTAGTGACCCAAGAGTCAGTGCAGGACTAACACAAATATTCTATTAGAGGAACAGACAAAACAGTATGCTTATATTATGTATATGCACTTATATATCTGATAGACTCAGATGTGTAGCTTGCTTGAAAGAAGTCACAAAACAATTCATTGTTATGTTTGTTATCTTGTGTGTATCTACTTATCTCACTTTTAAATGTTATGTGTTTCGTAGATCGTGTTCAGGAGTTCTCATATATATAAAGCTCTATAGATCCCAGCATGCTGACCGCTTGGGTAAGAACCATTTACAAATCACAACACCTTTGTGTTCTGTGATCACTGTTTCTGGAAACTCCTACTAAAAACATAATTTTCTCAGAAATTTCTCTCATGCTGCTTTGTCCTTTCATGGAGACAAACTTGTTACTTCAGGGATCTGTTATTTTCCCTTTATAATAAGAACAGGGGAAATTAATGTGCCATCAGAACGCTGGATTCATTAGTTTTCACTCAGGTAAATTTCCTAGGGAGTGTTCTCCTCAGCTGAACTCAAATATCAGTAGGCAGCAGGTGCGCCTGCCTTCTGGGGGTGTATCCCTAACTCCCACCAGAAAGGGAGCCAGGCACTAGAGCTCCTGCAGATACTGAAAATAAGGTGTGAAATAACACCTCCACTTTCCCCATCCTCTCCCTGCCCACCTCCATCCTTGCCCTCCCCTTCCTTGTGTCCTGTGTTGCTGTTCTCTTAAGCAAGGCAGGATTCACTCTGCTTATTTTCATTGGCTATTAAGTAGAACGCGTCAGTGGGAAGTGGAAGTTTACTTTTGTTACAGGCCTAAACCTAAGGATGGTGAATTCAGGGATAGTTCATGGGTCAAGGAAAAGAGAATGGGGAATTACAAAATCTGTGGCAAGAATCTAGACATTTAGAGATATAGCATACATTAAAATGCCCAGAACATTCCAAAAATATCTTAAAAGAAGATCAGTGGTTCTGAAGTATTGTTGCACAGCCAGAATGGAAAGAATAAACCCTGAATTATTAGCAAACTCCTTCTCCCTTCAGGATCTTCCTGTTCCACATGAATTTCATCTAACACACTGGGAATTCAATGGGCTAACAACAGCAGTTGGATGGTATGCAAAGTAAAGGCATCCAATCTTCAAAGGGCATTTTATATTAGAATTACTCACACAAAAAGAGTCACAGTAGGGACTGAGTACACCAGAAAATGACAGAGCAAAGTTTACTTCACTGATTAGTTCAACACATTTAAACCAAATTCTAAGAATTTTTAGATGGAACATCAAATGTGTGAATGTTTCACAATAAAATATCAGAACTTTTTAGAATTTTGCACAAATCATTAAGCTACAACATTATCATAGTTTTAGTTTGAAATATATTTTTAAAAGTAATACAAATTTATAGTATGAAATGTTATTACATATAGATTATTAAAATATATAAAAGTTGTGTATAGAAACAGAAATGGACCTTTTATTGATAACTTTTGTGTTGATGGTGTATGAGTGAATGAGGTGCTCTTATTTCAATCTGTCAATGATAACAACTGTCCATTCAAGTTGTTACACGCCAATCCTTGTTTATATAAAAAAATCATTTTTTAAATCTTCACTTAAAAGTCTCTCTCTCTCTCTCTCTCACACACACACACACACACACACACACACGAGAGAGAGAGAGAGAGAGAGAGAGAGAGAGAGAGAGAGAGAGAGAGAGAGAGAGAGGAGAGAGAGAAAGTTCAACCCTAAGCTCTAAAATCAACACACTCTTCACAATCTATTAATTTCATAAACACACTTGCGGTGTCCTTGGAATCTAGGATAGGTGATTCTATTTGGAACCATGCTAAAGCATAGCTCACGGTACTCTGTCTATTTATTGAATAAAATAACACTCAGAGATGTTGATCCAATTGTTTGTTATATATTTCATAATGTATATATTAGAATTTATCTTTCACTACTTAATAGATTTTCTAGAATAATATGTTTTTTTAATCCTGCCATCCCATTTAACAATCATTGAAAACCCTGTATTCCAGAGTTTGCATAATTTTTCAAGGCTACACAGCTGTTTAAAAATATATGCACATGTGAAAAAAATGACCATGGAACAAATTATAACTGGATTGATGAACAACTTATTCATCTTGAAAAATTCCCCAGTATTCAGGTCTGGTGTTTGTTGTACATGTTTGTGTGTATAGGTGTTCAGGATAAGAGCTCCCAGACTCTCCACGCCATGTTGGCCCCAACCCTGAAGAAAAATGAGTTGTGTATAGTATCTCTATTTTGTTACTAAAAAACTTTTGCATAAATTAAATATGTATTATATATGTATGTGTAGAATATCTTATAACAAGGTATTTGACTGTGTGTATATGATATAATAAATGGCACATGCAGTTTATATACCCTATGTACTCTGTAAGTATGGCTTCTTACTATTTGGCTGCAGGGATAAACACACAATTGCCAAAGCTAAGCTGATGTTTAAAGCATCCCATAGTTCTAGTGGAAGTCAGTTTAGGAATGAATAACATTTGGCATTATAAAGACATTTTATTTGGACAGCCTTTCTCTTTTTCTTTTTCTTTTTAGACTGATGCCACGGGGGAAGGTTGAAGCTGCTTTATTTCGATATTTTATCTTTTCTAGGGGCTGAGCCCCGAGGTCCTCAGCAAGTGAAGTGGGCTCAAAATGGAGTGGGTACCTATCTGGTTTAGGTCAAAGCTAGCATCTCCCACTTGTACACTGAAAGTTTTATGGGAAAACAGCCAAAGAGTTTGGTTTACACATTGTCTGTGCCTGCTATTAGGAAGCCAATGACAGAGTCCATGGCGCACGAAGTCATAAATATTTACTCTTTGAACCTTTCCCGAAAACTCTTGCCAAGCCCAGGTTCCAATTGAAGCAGTAGTCTATTACAGCCTTTCTAAAGGCAAAGGCTGGCCAAGCAATGGGGAATGGTGCAACAGAGAGTGCCATTCAATGGACAGCTTACGTTACTCAGCTCTCCGTGCCAAAACCAACTTGTTAAATTTTATTTTGCATCATGTGAAGCATTTTACTAACAGAACACTTTAGAAAGTGCATGTAAAAATTGTCCAAAGATCCATTTTTCTTTTTGGAGCTTTTAGATTTTAAGATGACTTTCAGACTTACAAGTGCTTCCATACTCAGCTTACATTTTCTACTAGTGATTTTGCTTAACAATTCATCTATGCAATATATATACATTGGAAGATTTGAGAGTTTCAGTTCTATGAATAAAATTCAGCTCTTTTTACCCCAGTGATCAGAATATTACATACATGAAGAGATAAATATCTACATTTTAAAACCAAGCTACCAGCAGATTGTGTATGCTACAGTGCAGAACCCGAGAATGGTACTAGAAGCCAGTTGAAATAGACGGTCAGGCCAGCCAGCCCACATAACGGCAGGCACACATCCAGCACTGCCATTTGAGGAAAGCTGATCAACACTTATTTCTTGACACAAAATGTGGGGATGGAATCAGCCACGTATTGCTAAAGGAACATGGAAGCCAATAAACTATAGCTCCTTTGAATTGTCCCTCCTCAACAGGAATCATGTACTGCAGTCAATCACTGTCACCTGAAAGATGTGACATAGTTTGGGGCATAATAAATACTATTCATGTTCTTGAAGTTGGGAGCCAGATGGCCTTTAAGATCTAAATTCTACCCTGATTAATAATGGAAAGGGCTTGAAATTGTGCCTATTATCAACCAGAACCAAACTACATGCAATAATGAATCGTATTTAAGTTTTACCAGAAAGCACATACCTTAGGCATGGCAAATTCCTTCCAATATATCCAATTTCTTTTCCTTTCACAAGGGGAATATTTCCTTGTGGTGCTTTCACTCATATTTACTTTTCTGGTGTATTTCCAGATACCGATATAAATGTTGTACAGGTGAGCCCAAGTTGTTAAGCAGGAGTCCTACTTCGGAACATCTCAGAATATCATCTGATGTAAAGACGACCTCCACCTCAAAGGGGTCACACTTGGATTTAATGACACCATCAGTCTCCCAGGATGGGGATAAGAAGGGTTAGGGTTAGGTCAGACATAAACTTTTGGTTTGATGGCACAGACAGGAAATAAAATAGAAAGAAATCTTCCTTATGATACCTTGCATTAAGGTTTGACACAGGACATATTTTTCTCTGGTCATTCTCTCTCTTAGCCATCTGCCCCTACACACAAAGTTAGATGTGTAGAGTGGACATGCCTCTACTCTGCGCTGTGTCCTTCCAGTGAACTAGGCCTTTGGCTCCAAATTCCTTCTGCAAACTCACCCATGGGAATGTCTGTTGGTGATACATAGCCATCTTCCATTTGAGAAATCAGACCTTGAGAGTACACACCAAGAAGCCAGGGTTCACTGTGGATGAGATTTGATGACACACCTAAAGTTCAAAGTGTTCAGCATGTTCCTATGAAACATTTTCTATCTCAACAAATAATTTAGTTTTTGTTTTCCTGGCAAAGATTTAGTCAGCTCTGACTTTTCTTTCCCATGAAACTTATACTCAAACAATGAGTAAATATTGCTCATTTTAATTTGCAATGTATAAAAAAATATGACCATGTCTTCAAAGTCAAGTGACAACTGTCCCCAACTTATCCAAATCAGGCCTCTAACAGGAGTCTTGCTAATACCTTTGAAGCTCCATCCCATACCCAGAAATTAGACTCTATGCTTATATCCATCTTTGATTCCATGTGAAATTATTCCTGTGTCATTTAGCTTTTTCCACAGAGAAAACAGAATAAAACAAACTAGTCAAGGAAATTCATCAGAATTTTTATGTGCAGAATTATTAGACCTGCTTAAAAATATTGGAGGTCTGGAAGCTGGAAGTGTGTGTGCGTGTGTGTGTGTGTGTGTGTGTGTGTGTGTGTGTGTGTGTGTATGTGTGTGTGTGTGTGTGTGTGTGTGTGTGTGTGTGTGTGTGTGTGTCTGTGCTTATCTGTGTTCTGCTTTGCTGTAGTAATGATAGTTCTGGTTGTGGTTAATATTTACATTGTTGAAGTTTCTAATATCCTTTTAAATTATGAACCTAGACACCATGTCAAAGCATGTGGGGACCTAATCACACTGGAGAGTGCTAAGACAGATGCTGAAGGTTTTGAGTTCACTCACTCACTAACTAAGTCTGTACTGCTTAATATGAGATTTCAATTGATTTTTCAATAAGTGCATGTCCTGGCTAGTTTTTATGTCAACTTGACACAAGCTAGAGTCATCTGAAAGGAGGGAACATCTATTGAGAAATCCTTGGGTAAGATCCAGCTGTAGGGCATTTTCTTAATTAGTAGTTAACTGGGGAGGGTCCAGCCCATTATAGGTTGTGATATCCTGCAGGTTGTGTCCTAGCTTCTATAAAAAAAATCAGACAGAGCAAGCCATGATGAGTAATATAGTAAGCAGCGCCCCTCCGTGACCTCTGCATCAGCTCCTGCCTTCAGGTTCCTGCCTTCAGGTTCCTGCTTTCCCTTCTTTGGATGATAAACAGTGACAGTATAAGTTAAATAAACCCTTTCCTTCCCCCAAAAGCACTGACACTGAGACCTACATCTATCAGAATGGGTAAGATCAAAGGAAGTGATAGCACATGATGGTAAGACTGTGGAGAAAGGGAAACAGTCCACCGCTGCTGTGGGAGTGCAAACTTGCACAGGTATTTTGGAAATCAATCTAGCCACTTTATTAGAAAATTGTGAATAGTTCTACATCAAGAGTCAGCCATTCGACTCCTGGGCACATACCATAGGCCCTTCACCATACATCAAGGGCATTTGCTCTACTATGTTCATAGCAGTTTTATTCCTAATAGCTAGAATCTGGAAACAACCTACCTGTCCCTCAACTGAAGAATGGATAAAGGAACTCTAGTACATTTACACAATAGAATACTACTTGGCTATTTAAAACAAGGAAATCTTGAAATTTGCAGGCAAATGGATGGAACTAGAAAAGATCATCCTGAGTGAGGTAACATAGATCCAGAAAGACATGCTGGTATACACTCATATTTTGTCGCTTTTCTTTTTTTAATTAATTTATTCAGATTGCATCTCAATTGTTATCCCTTCACTTCTCATTTCTCCCTCCCTCTTTTGGCTAGTGTCCAATTATGTGAGTATATACCAGGTATCTCTCTCTGCGTCTAGGTTAGCTCACTCAGGATGATCACTTCTAGTTCCATCCATTTGCCTATAAACTTCAGGATTTCCTTAGTTTTAATAGCTGAATAGTATTCCATAGTGTAAATGTACCACCATTTCTTTATCCATTCTTCAACTGAGGGACAATTAAGGTTGTTTCCAGGTTCTGCCTATTACAAATAAGGCTGCTATGAACATGGTTGAGGCTATGTCCTTGTTGTGTGGTAGAGCATTTTTTTTTTTTTTTTTTGGTATATTCCATGGAGTAGAAAAGCTGGGTCTTGAGGTAGAAGCCAAATCTATTCAATGGAAAAGGGATAGCATCTTCAACAAATGGTGCTGGTCTAACTGGATGTCTACATGTAGAAAAATGCAAATAGACCCATATTTATCACCATGTACAAAACTCAAGTCCAAATGGATTAAAGACCTCAACATAAAATAATAGACACCAAATCTGTTAGAAGAAAAAGTAGGGAAGAGCTGGGAACCATTGGCATAGGAGACAGCTTCCTGAACAGAACTCCAACAGCCCAGGCCTTAAGGTCAACAATTAAAAATTGGGACCTTATGAGGCTGAGAAACTTCTGTAAGGCAAAAGACACTGTCAACAGAACAAAGTGACAGCCTACAGACTGGAAATGATCTTCACCAACCCTACATCTGACAAAGGTCTAATATCCAAAATATATAAAGAGCTCAAGACATTAAACACCACCAAACCAAATAACCCAAAAGACACAGGGCTCAGATTAAATAGAGAATTATTAACAGAGGAATATCGAATGGCTAAGAAATACTTAAAGAAATGCTCAATGTCCTTAGTCATCAGAGAAATGCAAATCAAAACAACTCTGAGACTCCATCTTACACCCATCACAATGGCTAAGATCAAAATCTCAAGTGACAGCACATGCTGGCAAGGATGTGGAGAGAGAGGAACACCTTCATTGTTGGTGGTAGTGCAAACTTGTACAACCACTTTGGAAATCAATCCACTGTATCTCAAAAAACAAACAAACAAACAAACAAACAAACAAAAACCCTGGGAATATATACTTACATGCAGATATTAACTACAGAGAGGATAACTACACTATAATAAACAGACTTAAAGAAACTAAATAACAAGGAGGACCTTAAGGCTAATGCTTAATTCTCATTCAAAAAGACAAATGGAATAGACCCCGGGAGCAGATGAAGAGAAGGAACCAGAAGGGAGGCTACCATAGAGGTCTGCTGAAAGACTCCACCTAGCCAGGGATCCAAGCAGGTGCTGAGATACCCAACCAAACTTCATGGTAGAGCTCAGGGAGTCTTATGGAAGAGTTGGGGAACAGAGAGACCTGTTAGGGTCAGGAGCTCCACAAGGAGACCAATGGAGCCAACAAATCTAGGACGAGGAGAGGGGTACTGCAGAGGCTGATGCACCAACCAAGGACCATAAATGGCGAGGACCAAGACCCTCTCCACAGATGTAATAGATAGGCAGCACAGTCTCCTTGTGGGTCCCACAATATTGGGAGTAGAGACTACTTCTGACATGGATTCTGGCTCCCACACATTGATCTCTTCGCCCTGGTAGGGTGACCTTGCCAGACCACAGAGGAAGAATATGGATACAGGCAGTCCAGATGAAATTTAATAGGCTGAGGTCATTGATAAGGGAGGAGGGCTCTCCTTTCTAAAGACTAGGGAAGTGGGGGAGAGGATACAAGGGAGGAAGAGTGAAATCCAAAGGTGACCAAAGAGGGAGGGAGGAAGGAGGATACAATTGGGATGTAAGGTGAACAATTTAAAAAATAAAAAAAATAATAATAAATATAAAACTTTCTGAAGTGTTCCTCTCTCTCCACATCCTCACCCTATGAGCATATACAGGGGGAGGTAATCCCCCTCAGGAACAGTCATGGGGGGGTGGGAATAAGGGGAAAATGGGAGGGAGGGAAGAATGGGAGGAGACAAGGGATGGGATAAACATTGAGATGTAACAAGAATAAATTAATAATAATAAAAAATTTTCAATAAACTTTAATGGTTATAAAAGTTACAAATAAGTAAAAAATATCTTGCACCAAAAAGAATTATTTTTTTTACAGATTTTAAAATCTGTGGGAAAATGGGCAGAATTAACATGGCACAGCTATAGCTAATGATAACAGTGAAAGGCATAAAACCAAACAGATTCTTTCAGCAATTCTGAACCATAGAATGCAATTACTGTTATGATGTTTTTCAATTTTGTTCTTGATCTCCATGTGTTGCATGCTTAGGGGGCTTTTGATATTGGGATGTTGGATTGATGGTAAATTTCTTATGAATCGTTTATGCCTTCCCCCAGGATTTATTAATTACAAGCTTCCTTAGGAAAGGCCTGAACATACTACTCCCACAGTTAGAGGACTCACAGCATGACCAGACTGTTACATATGTGTAGAGGTCTTAGGTCCAGCCCATGCATCCTCTTCTACTGGTGGTTTAGTCTCTGTGAGTCTCTGAGAGCTCAGACCAGCTTCCTGTGGTCTGTAGGTCTTCCTGTGGTGTTCCTAACTCTATAGTCTCCCCCAAATTTCCCCCCATTCTTCCATAAATCTCCTCAAACTCAGCCCACTGCCCAACCTGAGACCCATCCCATGGGAGAGAACCAACTCCTGATGTTATTAATAACACTCTGCTATGCTTACAGACAGGGCCCTAACATAATTGTCTTCTGACAGACTTCATCCAGCAGCTGATGGGAACAGATGCAGAGACCCATAGCCATGGAGGTCACAGACATCTTGGCCATCATGTGCATCCCTAAAAATGGGAGAAGGGGCTGTCTCTGACTCTGTTCCCTGCCTTTGGATCTCTTTCACAAGGCTGCCTTGTCTTGGCTCAGTGGAAGAGGACATGCTTAACTCTGCTTCAACCTAGTGTGTTAGAGTACATTGATACCCATGGCAGTTTCCCCTTCTCTGAAAAGAGGAGGAGGGGTGAAGGGGGAAAGGAAAGGGGCCTTGAAGGTGGGACTGTGAGAAGAGAAGGGAGAGAGCTGCCATCAGGCTGTAAAGTGAGTAAATAATTAAATGGAAAGATAGAAAGATCAGTTTCTACATATAAAACTTAATTCTGAACCACACATTAAAACACCACAAGAGATCAAACTCTGTATCTAAAAATAGGGTAGAGCTGGGGAGATGCTGAGTGGTAATGAACAGAGGCTGCTTTTCCAGAGGACCCAGATTTCCTTCCAGCATTCACAGGAAGCTCATGGTCATCGATGGGACCAGTTCCTCCTCGGATGGCCTCACATGTGCATGATGTGCAGATGTTATTGCAGGTAAAATAACTATCCACAAAACATTAAAACAAGCAAATGACTGCTACCCCAGGTGTATAAACAGGAGCTCTAACTTTTAAATGACTTAAATGTTATTATACATTGGTTATTTCTTAGCAGAAGATATCTGTAGTTTTTTTTTCACATTTCTTACAGAAAAATGTTATGTCAATTTGTATTCTTCAAATTTAATGCAGAATTTGTGTGATTGATTGGAACACTAACTATCACATAACATTTTTACATGGAATGTTGATTGCATACGGATCATGCAAAAGGATCAAGATGGTTATTTTTTGAGAAACTAACATTCACTCTATGGGCAGGTCTGCCTCTTGGCCCATGACTCTTGTTCTCAATTCTTGTATTTAAAGCTTATATTAAGATATCTTTATTAATCCCACTGAAAGACGTAATTTGCCATTACCGAAAGATAAGATTGACAGATAATTTAAAGTAATTTATTACTTTATTTTTTAAAAAAATATTTCTCTCTCTGTCTCTCTGTGTGTGTCTCTCTCTGTCTCTCTGTCTCTGTCTCTCTGTCTCTGTCTCTCCCTCTGTGTTTGTTTATGTATAGTGCATGCATACGTATATATCAACATGTGGGTTTGCATACCCATTCACATAGACACAGAGTCCATAGATGTTTTAAATTTTATTTTATTATTTTATACATTTGTGTCCTCTTCCTGCATGTATGTCTGTCCATTATGTGCATGTCTGGTGCCCAGGGAGGCCAGAATATGGTGTTAGAGTCCTTGGAACTGGAATTAGAGACAGTTGTGAGGCATTAAGTGGGAATTGGGAATCAAAAGCAGGTCCTTTGGAAAAATGGTGCTCTTCACTAATGAGCCGTCTCTCCATTTCCCAGTGGAGGATATTAAAAGGTTTTGCTCTACTGCACACTCTGGTGCCTCCCGTTGAGACAGACTCTCTCCATAGCTGAAGTCCACTGAATTTTGGTTAATCTGCTCTCCATAAGATCCTGGAACCCACTAATCCCTCCCCGAGCTGGGGTTCAGGCATGCAGGACCATGTTAGTGATGTTTTGCTTAATTTCTGTAGATCTGGACTCAGGTTCTTACATTTTGACAGCAAACTGCTTTACTGACTGAGTCCTTGTGTTTATGTGTTCACTCATATCTACACAGACAATGCACGTCCTACTCAAAACTTAACAAGCATTTGATTGAAATGGTTAATATTCAGACATGCATCTTGTGATTATTCAAATCCTGCTTCTTCTTTGAATATTATTCCCAGAGGAATTTGAACAAAACTAAGGAGAAGAGTGGCCAATGAATACTTTTATACATTAAAAATCTAAGCAATTTTATAACACTAAATGAGTTGATCTGAAAAAAAAAATACATTGGGACATTATTTCAAATTGATTAATTTTTTGAAATTTCAGTATTGTTTGCGGTTCATTGTATACATAGCACAGTAATATATTGCATTATACAAATTACTAAGCACATATTAACAGCATGGATGACCTCACAATCTCTACTACATATTTCTGATCTCATTTGACCGTGGAAGCTAAGCTGGGTCTGACTAGTTAGTACCTGGAATGGAGACCTCTTGAGTGTCAGGTATTAAAGTATATTATCAAATTATAATATATACATTCATGAAGCCATCATAATGAAACCCATTATATGTATAATTAATAAGTATAATTAAATTGTAAAAGGAGCTGAAGAAATGTCTCAAAATTTAAGAGCACTCATTCTTGCAGAAGTGTATAATTTGGTTCCTGGCACCCACTTGGCAGCTCACAACCATCCGTAACTCCAATTCCTGGGTATTCAAAGTCCTCTTCTGACCTCTGTGGAAATCAGGAATTCATGTAGTGTACATACATACATTCAGACAGAGCACAGTCATAAAAAATAAGTCTAAAAACTAACTTAGAAAAGAAATGTGCTTCAGTGGATGACATGATGCAGATCAGCAGTCATTACTTGATCTGCTTTTTGTAAAAGCTTGTAATTTTATAGACAATGGGTCTGAAATAAATACTAATTTCTAGATTGTTTTGCCTTATGTTTCTTAAAAATTTCGATAATAAATAATTTCAAACCTATTTATAGGGGAAAGAAGGAAAAGTGTGACATAGGGCTACAACTTACAGAATGAAAACTTAAAGTCAGAGTGATATATGTTAAATGGTCTAGCAGTGGAAACTTAGGAAAACAGTAAGGTTATAATTTATCCAGGTTTGTTTTCTTGAGAATCAATATGACTTTAATGTGGTAGGAAAAATGATATTAGTCACTAGAAAAATAGTGAAATCTAATTGAGGAGGAAATGTGACTCTGTGGAGTTGCTGAAGATTTTTCCCTGACTCTTGACAGAGGTGAGGTTATTCTTAAGGTAACTGCACTTTCACTGAGGCTTCAGCATATTAGTCAATTGCCATATTCTAAAGCAAATTCACATGTGCAGAGAGTCAATGACTTTAGGTAATGAATCACATTCCAATGTAACACCACGTTTGAAAGGTGGAGCCGGCTCTAATCTCTGTACACACCAGGACCAAAGCTTCAGCCCACAGGATCAGTGGTGTGTTAAGAGCAAACAAAAGAGTTGAAACTCAGCCTCAAGCATGGAGCCTTTTCTTCAAGTGGCAGGCTGGTTTCAAGAGCAGGCTCACATGTTCCCCAAGTCTGTATGCAGTACCCGGACGGTTTCATACTGATTGGATTCCAAACACTTCACCTCTCTTGAAACCATCTACAGTAATCTACAGTGATCAGATACCAGGAAGAGTAATCAGATACCAGATACTATGGAGGAAGGCAGACAGACATAAGATGAAAACTTGTGGTAGGCTGCAGTAACCCATCTTCATCATCCCTTCAACACCTGGCTAAAACTGCCTGAAAATGTGAACTGAGACCCCGGCAAGTCAAAAGGCACCATTCACCTTTTTAATTTTGATCTGAGACCTGAAATCTCTGAGGTGAGTGCCTGTCAGCAGGGGCAGTACTCAGCTCAGACTCACCTTGCCGGTTGCTGATAAACTTTCCTTAAATTGAACTTTGAAATATGGAGTGTGGTTAAGGTGTGTACATATTAAGAACACTGCTGGTATAACGGAGTCCTCCCAGGTTTGTGGCAAGTGCTCAAATCAAGGGACGACAGTGATGTCTGTTAACTGTAGACTCTCAGTCACAGAAGCCTTAGTCAGCTTCACAAAGTCTGAGATCCAGACACTTGCATTCATATTTTCATTCCATTCTTCCAGGAGAATTTTGAAACAGCATAAGACTATGAGAGTCGCTTCATCTGCTCTTTATAGCTTAGTTCACATACGTTCATTGATACATTTAAGGAATGAGGCACGATACGAGGCAAAATGAACTGAAATCTCTGACAATTTGCCACATTTAACTAGAGTGCCGTGCTCCTTTCAAGACAGCTGGCTGACTCCATCACCCCAATTTAGAAACGCTTACTCAACTGAACCACAGAGAGCCTGTCAGCGGCTGCAAGGTAGGTGAACTTTGCCTTCCTCTCATTTGGATGAAGCAGATGGTGTCTTCCTTGTTTTGAAATGAAATAGCACTGGGCATTCTTTCTCTGCTCATTAGAGTCTTGGAAACTCACATACAATTGTGGTTTAGTTTAGGAATTTGGTGAGCAGTGCTGAAATCAGATTTTATTATGACAGGGTATATTAGGGCTGCCATATTTAAGATGTGAAACTCATATTTAGGGATGATTATGCACAGCAGCAATGTATTAATCCAGACTTTATTAGCCCCTGGGTCTCTATGTACAATAAGTTGTATAAAAAGTTGATTTTGTTCCTGCTGACATTGTTTCCACCTTGCAGTAATATGAGCTGTAGCAAATCACATTTAACAGTCTGTGGGGCTCGGGAGCTCGGGCTTTTCATTCCCTTGGCAACACGTTTTTAAAACTGGTGCAATTTGCAAGGATCAGATGTCAGCATTCTAAGCAAGCTAAAAAGAGTTAACCACGAATACATATAAATCTCAGTTCCATTTGATTAAATGACTTTGCTTAAAAGGTGGACATTTAGTTACCAAGTGATTTCATCTTTAGTAATTTGATACTGAAGGATAAAGGGTGATTAGAAAGCAAAAAATAAATGTATGTGAGGAGGGGGCAACATAGTTCTATCAATCAAACGCTGACATAGATATCTTGATGTTATTTAATTGAGTGGATCATAGGACTGTTTGCCCTCCATTCCCCTTAATGGTGCTATGCCTTGGTTGTTCACTCTGACCCAATGTCACCTGAATGTGAGGTATAGGTTCTCAGGTTCGTCACCCTTATTGGTGTCAGCTTTGATGGAATGTGAGTTAGCAGTGGCCAGGCTCAGTGACATGATGGAAAGGCTCTATAAACACACCAAAGTCACATATTGAGGTAATGGAGCCTGAAACAAAGGTGGTTTTAATAAAATATATTTTTTATATTCGATGCATTTGTTTAGATTTATACTCTGTAGAGTCTGATGACAACTCAGTCATGATTGCTCCAGACCTCTGTATTAATAAGATTTAATATAGTAAAGTTTCCAGAAATGTGTTTTTGAAATATTATGAATCAGGAAATACTCCTCTGTAGCTGAATCTCATCAACAGATCTTTATGAGTATGAATTCAAAGAATTATACATAGCTTCTGAGGAAAAATTACCCAGAAGCCACCAAATTAGTTACCTAGTTCTCATGCATGGCAGATCTCTTAGCTAGCATGCAATGCATCTTCCATGGGCCTTTTGAAGTTCTCATTTGTGGAGTTAAGGGAATTCATTGTGTTTTCCGATGTATTGCATAAAAATTACCAAAATATTAGTTCAAGTTGCACTGCAGTTTTAGACATTTCAAAAGGTCTTCTCAGATCACTGAAAAGAATATTGAAAGCTACATGTTTGGAAAACAGAAAATTGTGTGTGTGTTCAGTAACTGATTTTAATAATGGCAATAAATTTCCTACGTAGGAACATTATCCAATGATATTTTCATTATATAGGTTCGATGTCAACACAATTATTTTATGGCCAAAATTTAAGAATATACTAATTAAAAAGCATAATTTGTGTAATTACTTCTTGACCTCTGAGAGTATATCTACAATATTATTATTATTAAAGGTTAATAAAAACGTAAGTGACCTATCTTTAAATGCTGGTTTCTTAAAATAATAGTATTATGAAAATTCCTGAACTGTATACAAAGTCCAAATCCTATGTGAAAATATTTGGATAAATGCCATGTCTCTGTATGCTTAAAATTCCTGAAAAGTTACAGTGTTGATTCACACTAGCTTTTTGTCTCATTTTCTTAGGTGTACTCTTCAAATGTAGAGGAACTAAAAGCATAAATAGAACTCAAAACTGCATTCATGCAAGTGCACCCCACCTTTCTTCTTATAAAATCCAACACCTCAAAATAATTATATTGCTTCAGGCAACTCTTTGAAGTTCAACTGCTGGAAAATCACATTATATTGTTTCTTTATAGTCCAAATACTTTATCTATTGATCATCTTTAATGTGTAATGATATGTATGTGTTCAAAATCCATTCTGATATGATGTTTAACAATATTTAATTTATATTAAGGTATCTATATAATCAGCTCTTCAATATTATACAGATATTAATTGTTTAAACTTTGTCTCTAAATTTTTACAAACTTGAGTTATCAATACTGATATTACTCAAACAAAATCATTTATCAGTAACTCACTAACATACAAAATGAAATCACTGAAAATGAGAGAACACATATATTATAAAGCACATATAATGGGTCATGGAATTATGTATTTTGACCAGCCTATTATATTGACTACAAAATCCCAGAACTTCTACACAATATTATTCTGTAGAAAGAAAGCCACCAACAACAAACAAAATAAACCTTTCCCAAGGAAGCTGGAAATGTCATTGTGATATCACAATAAAAATGATGGTTGACATATTAATATTTTTTACCTTTTCAATTTCTTTGATTTATAATGAGAATCTGGGAAGCTTTCTGAATGTATGAATGTCACTACAGTAGGCATGTATACTTTAAGAAGTATTGTGTTTTGCCAAGAGCAGTGAGGCATACAGCACTGAGTGCCAATGTACTGCTAACCCTGAGTCCACAGACAGCTTTGGAAAGTTGTATTCTAATTGATGTGCCACGACATTATGAGCAGAGTTTTCCAGTTGGAAAGTGTCATTTATGGCTCAGGGTCTGCCACATGGTCTGGCGGTTGTTGGCCACCTGCTTAAGAAGCACAGGTCTGGAATTGTTAACTATTGATCGTTTCTTCACCTAGGGAGTGCTGAACTTAATGTTTGCTGTCTTACCTCCTTCAATAATCAGATGGTGTGTGCAGGCGGGGGAGGGAGTTAATATTATCCAATATTTCTCTAGTGGGTTTCACCTAAGTTATCCTCCTCAGCGTCTTAGAGGTAATACAGTCTTCTGACACAAGGTCTACCGAATTCCTGTCTCATTGCATTCCTTTGCAATTCAGCATAAAGCATTATCCCACCATTATTAAAATCAACACTTCTTCACCAATCGTTGTATTCTGTCACACACTTTCTAGGAAAACGTAATCAATACACCTTCGCTTGGTCCTCCTCCTTTAAAGAAACAAAAAAGAAATGCATAAATACTTGCAAATATATAGATATATGTGGGTGGGAAGGAAGGACAGAGAAACTAAACACTCTAGTCCCAAGAAAAAACAAAATGATGAATTTTGTGGAAAAATTTTTACCTTTTATCTTTCACTCAGAGTTGAGAAAGCAGAAACCCAAATGTCAACCATGCCAACAAGAAGGGAAGAAGGGCTAGAGCTTTGCTGGGTGTTGGAGGGTGGTTGAGTCAGCGGAAGAGGAGTGGCTGTAATCAGGAATGCATTTTGTGTGTGTGTGTGTGTGTGTGTGTGTGTGTGTGTGTGTGTGTAGGTATGTGTGTATGTGTGTGCATATGTGTGTGTATGTGTGTAAATATGTGTATAGGCATTTGTGTGTGTATGTATGTATGAAAGAGAGAGAGTAAAACACTCACTGTATAATCTAAAAAATAATGCAGTAGAGAAGGAGGGAAAAAATCAGTGAACCAAAATGTAATGCAAGGCTTAATTCAAGATGAAAATAAAGTAAATAGGCTGAAAAAATATTGAGCAAATACTAGGGTTCTCCGAGAATATAGAAAGAATTTCACATCCATATCATTGGGGTCCAACATAGACTATAAAGGAAGTGTTGTTGAATATCTCTAGAAATAATTGATAAAAGATATCCTATGTTTTTATTTATTGCTTAAAAAAAGAATGTAAACGGATTTTAACAAAATAAACTAATCTGACAGAGAAGAGGAGATCTAGAGGTTAGAATGTAGATTCTGAAACATAAAGACAAGAGTATGAGTTTTGTATGCAGTGAGATCAAGAGGGGCCTCATTTATAAAGGAAGCAAGCAGTTGACATGTCAGTGTGTTTCTCATCAGAAACTGGTGAGGAAGGCTGGGTAAAGGACATGATATTTTTTTACTTTTTACAGGGAGAAGGACTGTGATCCCAAACTGTTAACCTGTGAAAATTACTATATATGAATGAATGAAAAATAAAAGCATTCTCCATGAACAAAAGCTAAAGGATATTAAGAGATGGCTGAAGAAATATTTTGAAAAATAGAATTCTGAAAAATCAAGAAAGAAGAGGAAAATCATCAATAAACAGCATTTTCTTATTTGAGTCATTTGAGTTTTTAAATCAAATATTATCACTAAAGCAAAAAATAGCAGTGTACATTGTGACTCTAGAGTTAATTGACAATGATACTTAAGGGTACTATATTATAGACATATTGAATAATGGTATTTGAAAGCTGGTGTCTACAGTTTGTTTTTATTTGGAACATGTTGCCATCAGGAGACCACAGAAATATACGTGATGAGATGTGTTTAACCAAAGTCTCAGTAAATAAAAATGAATTCTAAGCAATGTTAAAGTAACCTACAGGAGAGATGAAAAAATACATAAATATAAAATGTATAGAGTAAATGGAATTTAAAATAAATTTCAAATTTATTATAAAACATAATTACATTAAATATAAATGGTATAAATATACTAATGATAGAAGTATTCATTGCATATACTCTAAATAATATATGTATATATAATAAATATATACATACAATCAAACTTTATGTATATGTATAAATTTTAATTATATATACAAGCTGACCATAAAAGAAAGGGTATATAATCCATAGTTTACTAAAGGTGAATCCAGAGTGCTTATATCAATACCAGATAGTATACACATGAGAGTTATAAAAATGTAGAACATAGAGAATGATAATAATTAAAATAAAATTATCACTTCTAAAATCATTTTTACAAGACTAAAAATACTAGGAAGTCCAGGAACCCTAGACCAGAAGAGACTGGATATGGATACAAATTGTACACATATGTCAATAGATATAAATAGGTCAAAACACAGGTAATATAGGAAAATAAGTGCACATTGACAAGTCACCAGAACTCTTGTGTTTTATGTTAAGGTATATTTATAGTCTAGAGGATTGCAGGAATGCTGCCAATATGGTTAATAAGTTAGGGGAAGACATGACATAGTGGAAAGTAATATCACTTGGGATTAGACAACACAGAAGAATATGTCTCATAGTATTAAAGAATATTGTTTCTGCTATTCATGAATTTTGCCTGATAGTTTGGAAAAGTTGTGCACTGCTCAAATTAGTTTAGTACTAAGAATTATGAAAACAAGTGTTTATATTAAAAATTGTTACAACTTGGCAGGTATGATGTAGTAACATGCTGTTTTACAGTTCAATGTAATTAGATATTTTGAGAGTAGAGGAGTTATATTTATTTTCTCCTTACTTGAAATGCCAGTGTATATCCTACTAACCCATTAGATGTGGCTCATCTCATAGCCTTTATTACGGAATGTCACTGATCAATGAGTGAAACAAAGGACCCTCGCTGTCTAGAATACCCATACGGGGTACATCTATCTCACACCATCTGATACAACTGCAAGACACACCAGGATGGTGGGCCGAGGTCTTTTAATGTTTGGAAGCCTAAATAATGCAGGCATGGGACTGATGGATGGCTCAGAAGTTTACAATTGCTTGCTGCCCTTTCAGAAGGCTAGATGTGAATGCTCATCATTCTTGTGAAATAGATAGAAACGACCTGTAGGTCTAGCTCAAAGGGATTCCTCAGCTTATCATTTCATTAGAGTCCATCTTCTCAAATGTACACTCTCCCAACATACATATAAACATGCTTAAAAATAAAAGAAAATCCCCAAGTCTTAAGAAAATATACACATGCAGTATTATAGGACTTAAATAAGGACAGATGCAACAGAGAGCACAAGACATCCAAGATACGTCCAGCAATCTTACATGAATTTTATTTGACTAAGTGAGGTATGTGTACATGTTTAGTATCAAATCAGTGAATATCACGAATACTGCTCTGACTCATGAAACATATACATTTAACCAAAATACTAAAGATTTTATAGGTAATAAGTAGCTAAAGATGTAAACTTATTTGATACAACTGAATTCCCACACATAGAACTCATGATAGGGAGTCTTGCTTAACTATGGGAAACAATTAGCAATAAGTTGTTAGTCATCATCAGGACAATGGCAGGAAATGACAGATATCCACAGGCTGCCCATGTGGCGTGCAATAGTGAATCTAGTAGAATTGCTGTCACTCTTACAAAACTAAGTTTGAGAAGGTGGAGTAGTGATAATACCTCGAAACTCTGCCTGTATCAGAGTACTGCTGCAAAAAAAGAATGCAATGGATAGTCTTATGTTTTGCACATAAATATTTAATATAGGATGTAAATATGCAGATAATTGAAAGAAAATGCACAGGCACTTTTGAACTTACTAGTTTGGACAAATGGCAGAGCGTCTGAATGTAGTATGGTCTGATTCTTTTACAGTAACCTTGAAATGCTGACTTGCTGTTAGGGTAACACTTCATATAAGACATGGGTGAAATTTGTAGCATTGTAATCCTAGAGATTAGGTCTGCAGCTTCCACCTTTCCACTCATTTCACTCAGTCACTAATCCAGATACTATTAATAGGAGGCTTTCATATAAAATTAAGTTTGCTAATAATATAACCTCTACTTTAAGGAATCATTCTGTGTTATTTACAGGATCTCCATCTATTTTCAAAGTTTCCTTCTACATGCAAAGAGAGAAATGCATAGGGATAAAAAAAAGTTAGAGAAGAAGTGAGCACATAGAGCTCAGTGATTTCTGAACTAGGAGGAGAGAACACACTCTGTCACTGTTGCTTCAAGACTGACAAGGAAGATGAAGGTGAGCCGAGGAACTCCAAAGTCCTCTTGAAGATGAGAGCCCATCCTGACCAGCAGCCAGCAAGCTAATTCCTACAACCAAAGAGTTGGAGTGTGACAACAGTGAGGATCCATTTGGAAGTCAATTCTGTTTTATAGCTTCTTGAAAGAGATGTGAGCTTGTGGGCATTTTGGCTTTGCCTTGTGAAGTCCTAGCCACACATGTCTGGAGTTCTCACCTAAGGAGCCATGAGAGAGAAGCCGGCCGTGCTGCTCATCCACAACAGGCATCAGACTTCCCACAATGATGACTGTTGCCAGAAGCATGAAGGTGTCATGTTATGCACTTTTAAGTGGACTTTGCTTATCAATGTATTAAACCTATACAATTACAGGTAGTAACTCAGGACAGGATTGAAGCCACCTGGGCTAGCTACAGCTTCTTTCTTAAATGTCTTCCAAAGGACCAATTTTGAAGGCTTTGTCTTAGCTTAGACCTACTGAGCATGGTTGAAAATGTAATAGGTGACACTTAATGGGAGTTCTTCCTATCCTTGGAATAATGACATCAATGGAGATTGGAGGAACTTCTTTTCTTCCTCTCCTTTTCCCATGTAACTGAGGTAAAGGGTTGAGTTCTACTACGAATGGCCTACTGGAAGTACACACTGCTTTACCACAGCCTCAACATGACCGTTATAACAAGCCACACAATTTCTGAAATTCTGAGGCAATGTGGACAATTTACAAATACAATTCCCTGTTATTTCTTACAGTCATTGAATACTGGTTTACAAAGGGACCATATGGATTAACATGAGTCTTTTTCCTCCAATTCATTAATATTTGTTCCGTTGATAGCTTGTACAAGTGCTCCCAATTTGTATGTGTCTCAACTTATAATGGACATTGACTAGTCTAAAATATAACCAGAACTGCACTATCAGTTAAATCTTTCCCTGTGGGTCTTTTGACTAAATTCTACTTTGGTTTTGTATTGTTGTCCAGGGCCTTAAGAAACTACTTATTTGTAGTTGTCTAATGAACCAGAACTATATTGTCAAAACAGCAAAAATTTTGAACACATTAATAATATCAGAAATTAAAGATTTCCTATGTACATTGTAAACATTGCTTTGTCTGATTGTTATTAACAAAAGCTGTGTCTAAAGTCCAATAGAAATCTCAGAATCACTTTAACATGGTATTTGAGTAATATGAATATGAAGCTATGAAGTAAGGTGGTGGCCAGATTCTATTTACTCTGAGGTACTCACACTCACGTATCTCTACGACTGTGGGGAAAACAAAATTTGCTATTTGGATTTTTAAATTAACTGAAACTCATACTCCAACTTATTAAGTTGATAATGACAAGATGTGATGGAGATTGATTTACATTCAGAATTTTAGACTCACCAAGATAGGAAAGATGTTTTCTTCAAGACTGTCAAATATGAATAGCCAAAACACTAAGAATGTAACATTTATATGATTCCTGATTGTGCCATGCTTATTCTTGCTATAGGTAGTTTATTGTATATATGTGTAATAATATAAATGTATATGTAAAAAAATAAAAAAACATTTTAAAAACTCAGCTATTGTTTAGTAACTATCCTGATTCTGTTACAAATGTAAACAAAGTTTACACAAATGACTTAACAAGTATAGGTTAGTTCTTTGGGACTAAGAGGTTTTTATAAACCAAGACATTAGGGGTGTGTTTAAGCCTGGAGTGTGCACCACGAGGCCAGACAAGTCAGAAAGGGAATATGGAAAGATGGGTACTGTAAAACAACATGCTTAGACATAATTAAATGTCCTTTTACAACAACTTTAATTTGTGATTGCCTTTTTACCAGATAATCTCTCTTGAACTCAAGAGAACCATCCATCACAACAAAGAGAACACATGAAATGTTACCAAACGGGGTTTCCAAGGGTAAAACAACGAACATGTTGCAAATTTTGAACCAGAGACAAAGATGTTCACAAAGAGAAGGAGGCATCTGCCTAGACATGTTTTAAATGACAGCCAGTGCAAGGAACTGAACAAATATTGAGAGTGAAGAAAAGAATGTTTTGTACAATAACCAGCTTATGTAATAAATAAATTAATGAACAGCATTCATTTGTTCATCTTCCCCACCTGAGTCATAATTTAAATAAATAAATAAGAACAGAAACAGAGAAGTCAATACCTAACATTACAGTGTCTTGAGCCTTATGTGTAGCAAATATTAAGCCAGGCAACCCATCTTCCACTTGGGAAATAAATAACTCCAGGCTATGCTCATGAGGATTACCACAGGGATATTTTATTCTCTCTCTCTCTCTCTCTCTCTCTCTCTCTCTCTCTCTCTCTCTCTCCTCCTCTCTCTCTCCTCTCTCTCTCTCTCTCTCTCTCCTCCTCTCTCTCTCTCTCTCTCCTCTCTCTCTCTCTCTCTCTCTCTCACTCTCTCTCCTTCCCCCTCCCTCCCTTCCTCCCTTCCCTCCTTCCCTCCCTCTCCCTCTTCCTCTCTCTCTATCTCTGTGTTCCAGCATGCTCACCTCTGTGTGTGATGGCCAAAAACTGGCATCAGGTGATTTTCTCCGTCATTCTCCAAGAGAGGCTAGGGAGCTCACCAGATTCACCTGTGACCCCGAGTCCTGGTGTAACAGACACATTTGGCCATTGTTTGGCTTTATGATGGCACTAGGGAGTCACAACTTGTGTCCTCATGCTTCCCTGACACTGAAGCTGTAGGCAGCTATGAACTGTTGGCGTAGCTAAACTCCAGTTCTATGAAAGAGCACAAAGCAATCTTACCCGTTGAGCCGTCTCTCCAGCAACTCGAGTTCAGTTATTTTTGTCATTGACGAGCATTGTATTGTGGCCCAATATTTGATGTGTTCTTCCCGCGAGAATCATGTGTCCTTGAACCATTACACATTCTCAGATTTGCCTACATGTACATTTTACAAACCTATCTGCACACATATATATTTCCTGAGTGAGTTTCAGAATATCTGACTGTGCTTTACAAGAGTATTCAAATACTTTATTGTTCTGTTTGTTTGTTATGTTTTTATGTCTGTCAGTTATTGAAACTGGGATGATGACACAATGTCTCCAATGTACAACAAATTCACTTCTACCATTAATTCCTCAAGCATATCTTTAAGTACGTTGGGACACTGGTGCTTACTCTGTAGAATATATCAAAATTTAAAAACTGACTCTTAACCAATATTTTAACACTTGTAAAACAGTTTTCTTTCTATTTTCTCTGATT
Organism: Acomys russatus; assembly: GCF_903995435.1. NCBI lineage: Eukaryota > Metazoa > Chordata > Mammalia > Rodentia > Muridae > Acomys > Acomys russatus. Next base: position 1,701,019 of record NC_067163.1, read on the forward strand.
GATGCAGCTACTTTGCTATTTCTGTTATTTTCTATTCTTATGCTGTCATCATATATTGTACTTAGTTCTAAAATAAGTCACATGTATACACAAAATTATAGACTCAATACTTTACTTCTACCACTGTAATAAAAATTCTAACAAAACAATATAATAAATGGTTTATTTCATCTAATATCTCTGTGTTCTAGTCCATCACTATGGTTAAATCACTGAAGCAAACACTTGAGGCAGTCGGTCACATTGCATCCATAGTAAAGAAATAGAGAGGAAAGAATAGTTGTATTCAGATCAATTTCTTTTTTATATAAAATCAATATTTCTAGCTCAGGGACTAGCAAAATCCACAGGGGGCAGATCTTCCAACCTCAATTAACCTAACTAAGGTACATTCCCACAAGTTCCCACAGGCATGACAAGGGGCTGGTCTCCTGGGTGAGTCTAAGATTTTGATAATGCGTTCTGTCAGCCTCTGCCTTTTCACTGGGGACTTGAATTCATTTTTACTAAGCAGATAATATAAAGCCCTTAATCCTGCCATTTTGTTGTTTGTTTTGCCTTAAGGTGTATTGTGTTTCATTGCTGCTGCTGCTGCTGCTGCTCCTGCTTCTGCGTGTGTGTGTGTGTGTGTGTGTGTGTGTGTGTGTGTGTGTGTGTGTGTGTGTTACTTCCTAATATACGTTTTCATACTGGAGCTTGAGAACACAATAAAGATACTTGATATTACTCACGTTATATTTGATTAGTTAATAAATTTTTCTAATGTCCAAATTGATAAGCTGAAAGGGAAGTTTCAAATTGATTTAAGGAACACATGAGAAAGAGTGGAAGTATGACAATAGAATCACCTGGTATGTTAACAGCCAGACCTCTCTGGATCATCCATTATACACAACCAACTCAATGTACAGTAATGAGGTAGATGCTTAGTTCTGCCTGCCTCCCATGGGTAACTCATTCCATGGGCCTTTGACCTATGAGTAGAGTCCATACCTCCTAAATAAGATTGGGTTTCACTTATGGTAGCAGATACCACACAAAAGTAGTACCCTTCCTCACTATAAAGCATGAATAAAATGCAAAGGTAATTGATGTGGTTTTTTTTTTTTTTTTTTTTTTTTTTTTTTTTTTTTTTTTTTTTTAAGAGTAGTTCATGAGCTGGACTGGGAGTGGGAGTCTGTGTCTACAACAACTAGCTGGAGCTCCAAGCAAGAATCCACATTCCTTAGAGGTGTTAGCCCAGTTCTTTCTTCTCTGGATAGATGAGAGTGCTTTCAACAGTCAGGTGAGGGGACCAGGGGAAGCAAATAAAACCTCCTGTTTCTGCTCTTCTGGCTTCCCAATTAATTAGAAAATTCCTCCTTCTGCTGAATTGGAAAGAGACATAAGTGAGCAGATGGACTGCTTTGGGGGTCTCTTGGGTCTATATTCTTATCTCCAGTGAAGGCTTTTACTTGCTAATTGGCACTTACCAATGGAAGGCTGGAGAAGGAGGGGATCAACGCAAAACCACCCTCATTGTTTCACTGGCATGTAGGATTTATACCTTCAGAAATACATCCTATAATGTTAATCTTCATGGCTTGATTTGAATATTTTCTCTGATATAACCTTGACAAATAGTTATTATAACTGGATTCTTATATTTAAGTTATAATTTTTGTTCATTTTGTTTTGCATGTCTTTCAATGAGGTCCAGGCTAGCCTCCTA